>NW_009706251.1:29071-50697 GCF_000703405.1 Apaloderma vittatum | reverse complement strand
TGAGATCCTCACAATTACTTACAAAGACTATTCTTATTTTTAGTGTAACTTATTTTTTTAAGTCTTCTGTTGCAAGTGTATTCTCCTTACAAGGAGACTTTCACCGTAGAAATGAAAACATTGCAAATACATTATGATGATATAGACTAAAGTGGAGAGACTCGGAGGCTTTTCAAAGATGTTTTGTCTTACAATGTGGGAAGGAGGAGACTTGTGTCAGTGGAAACCTTTGAGGGTTTTCCACAAACGAGAGTGTTTTCACTCATGTTCACCCTGGCATTGTCTAGCTGTCGGCAGCTGAAAGGGCACGTTGTTGACTCTGTTATGGGACTTGTCATCCTTCATCCATAGGGCTAAGTGATGGTCACTTTGACCCATCAGCTTGACATTAACATTCAGTCTGAGCTTGGCTGTTTGGAAAGAAGGACAACCTCACCCTGGGGAATGCATGCTTCCTCTAATTTTCAAAAAGGAACAATTGTGAAGGACTGGTTCATAGTGAGCTTGTTGAGATTTCATCTTCCTTTCCACATAGAGCTACTTCAAGCAGGGATTGGCAAGTGCTGACATTATAGGTAGTGTTTTTTATATCAGAACTTCTCTGCTGTAGTAAAGGAGGTATCTGGCTCTTCTGTAATATTTTTATGTCATTAGAGAACATCGCTATCATGTCATTTTGTAGTTTGCTGAGATACATATTTTTGTGTGTCCCTTTGCTGATCAGGTAAAAATTGTCTCAGGAATATTTGGGTCTTTCTCATTATCTGAATACTTCTTAGATTTCTTTGTCCATAAAGTGCCAAATTAAGGCTGAATAATAACCTTCTCTGGCTTAAATCCACAGGAGGGGGCTTGGGGTCAGCCCCCTTAATGGAAATATGTTTTTGTCAAAGGAAGAGCAAAAATGAGAGGAAAAAGGCTGCCCCTAGATTTGCCACCTGCCCGCCTCCAAAAATACTTCAGGATTTGTATGAAATGGTGGATGTTTCTAGTCTTGTTAATACCAGTCTCTAACCACGTTTGTTTCGTGCGATGTCTAAGTTTTAGTAGCACTGAGCAAGCCAGAAGATATGAAGAATAGCTGTAGCTGAGTGAATAAGGTTGTAAATAAGGAATTTGAGGGTGAATATTATTGGACTAGGTTATGGGCTGGGAGCTAGGATGTCTAGTGTCAAATAAAAGAGTGACCAGACTCTAAACAAGATGTCTGTTACCTTGTTGGGAGGGAGGGGAGATGTGCAGACTAAGAAAAGCTTGCTTGTGGCATTTAAAAATATGTGGTGCGAGCTGAACATATAGTGCTTTTAGTGGCTGGTACCTGTGCATGTGCTTTGCCTATGGATAAAGCAATTGGTTGATTAGCAAGTCAGAGTTAATATGCCATAATAAATACAAAAAATATATTAATTTCTGCTTAGGGATACTTTATACATATGGACATACTCACAGCTTGTTAAGCCCTTTGCACCACAGAAGCACAAATCAGGATCTGGTAGATCATGAGAGAGGTTTTTTAGATCTTGTAAATAAAACTTTATTCTCTGACATCAGACACAGCATTGGACTGAGCTGGGTAGGACCGAAATAAGTGATAAATTTTTTTTTAATACTCTGAATGTAGAACTCTGCTTACTGTTTTGCAAGAGTCATTCCAAGGAACTTATCTGTAGTTTAGTGTGTTCAAAACGTAAATGTTTTACTGTATGTTATGCTCTAAAAATGTAGGTTTAACTCAAAAAGTATAAAAGGTTGGGAAAGTATTATATAAAAGTCTGAAAAGTCGTAAGTAGGAAGTGCTGTGCATGCTCTTTCTTCCCATCTCCCTTTCAGATATAGTAATTTAGGTTTTAGCATAAGATGAATTCTATCATAAATTACTACTGGAATATAGTTTTCAACTTTGGAGTAAATTTTGCAGAAATTAATCTGCAAACCCTTCCATGTTTCAGTGAGAGATCAAAGAAAATCCCAAATGGAAAACATTCGTTTGAGAGGGAAAAAAAAATAGTTCTGAATTCTTAAGCTCTTGTAATGAAGATAACTTAATTAAAATCAAAGCAAAACTAATTAAGAACTTAAAAGTGCAAGTTTTTGGTTGCATAATACCCCTGAAACATGACAGGATGGGTTTATTATCGTTCATAGAAGTTGCTGGCCATGTGGACAGGTGATGCACTCAACCTGTACAGCTGGATTAGTCTTCTGACCACTCTTGTTCCTCTTTCTGCTCTTCCTTAGTCTTCCTGCTCCTTTGCTTCTGAAAAAAAAAAAAAGGTTTTTTTAGTAGGCAATTTCCTTTCTTTCCTGGGAGTTTTGTCTGGATTCACAGCACTTGTATGCATTTCTCTCTTATTCTTGGGTTTCATGATTCTTTCCTTGATCTTGACATTTTTAAATGGAAAAGGAAAGCCTATTTACACACCCATCCTTCTATTTTAAGCTTGCCTTTTCCTTTCTTGGAAAAGGAGAGGAAATTGAAAATTCCCAAGTTGTTTGCTTCACTTGAACCACTGTAAAAATATCTTTTATTTTTTAATAAGTGCAAAATTCAATGAGATTGAGTTCTTGAAATGTTCTTGCATCAAGTTCATCTCAATCTATTTTTATAAATGCTTTTAAAACTAACTTTATGATGGTCTTCTATCCCTAAACATTTGTTCTTGTAGTGCTGTATCTTATCAGTCATAAAATCAGAGAATAATTTGTGCTGGAAGGGACCCTGAAGATCATCTAGTTCCAACCCCCTGCCATGGGCAGGGACACCTCCCACCAGACCAGGCTGCTCAAAGCTCGGTCCAACCTCGCCTTGGACACTGCCAGGGGCGGAGCATCCACTATGTCTGTGGGCAGCTTGTTCCCATGCCTCGCCCCTCTCGGAGCTTCTGCTTGAATGAGGTTTTTAGATTAGTTTTCACCTGGTTTTTGTGAATATTTAGTGAAATCCTGATGAGGAGACTCACTGCTATAACGGATCAGGACTTTATTAGGCTGAGCTTTGTTCACTTTGAAGAGTGTTGTCATATGGGAGATTTGTGTTTTCAGGCTCTCGGGTGCTCTTAGCAGATAGAGTTGAAGTGCTCTGAAGACAAAACATTGAGCAGCTGCCTTCGAAGTGGTGTGATGGGGTCACCTGGACCACAGCAGAAGCCTGTCAGATCTGTAGAGCGGCCAAGCTCCTCTGAAAGTGGAAATGTTGCCGTTGCCTACAGAGGAAAGCAGCTCTAGAAATCAACAGCTTCTCTGCGCTTCTGATTCCTTGACAAGGCACACATTAATTAGATTCACAGCGAATCATTTACATTCTCATGATAGAACTGAAGAAGTACTTGATTATATAAATGTTATCTCCTGTATAGTTCTTTTCAAGAACCCTGTTGACCTGCTTTTCATAATAGCATTTCCTCAAGTATGAAGGATCCAAATACCTTTGGCCTTTTCTAGTCAATGTGATCATGGACAGTGATATTTATTCCTCGTCATTTAGGAGCTGAATGCACACTTACAAAAGCAACTGCCTTATTAAACTAGGAGCATTCCTGTTGTAGGCAGACAGTGGCCACTGTCTTGTGCATAATTTTTTTTTTTTTTTGCCTTTTCCTTCCCCCTTCTCTGTTAACAGCATAATGGAATTTTGGTTTTCCAAGTTTAGCATAAATGCATAAATTATAATTTTAATTATTTTTCTAATAGAGTTTTTGAGCTTTGTTCTTTTAAAAATATGACCATCTTTAAAAAAAACCCAAACAACAAACCCAACAACAACCGAAAAAAAACCCACAGAAAAAAAACCAAATCCACACACTTTTGGCTCTAGAAACGTTGACTTTAAAACAAAGGCACCAGCTTTTTTCTCCTGTGAAACTTTCCTTCTAAGAGGCATTGCCAGGTGTTTGCAACACAGGATACGAGCAACATCCTTAGGGAGACAAAGCTTTCATTTACCCATAGAGAGATGATTTCTAACCATCTGCTCTGTATCTCAAAGAACTGGTATGTTCAAAATGTGAATTTTCTCATCCGTTGGGAGCCTGCCTGTGCAGCACACATAATGCAGAAGAAAGCTGTGTGGAGAGGTGCCACTGAAAAGGACTGTTTTCTCCACTTTTAAGGCAAAATGAGATGACTGCTTTTAGGAGGTGTGTGGGTTTTTTTAAAAAGCACCCACTAATTAGTGCATGTTTATGATTAACTGGTCCAATTTATTTTGTAAAGATAGCAGCTGAAAATAAAGATAATTCTGTAGATATGCAGAACAGTTTGAAAAAGCAGTTTCAGAGCCAATAAAACCCGAGGTAATATTAAGTTGCTTTATTCTAAACAAGATCTATTTTTCCAAGTGCTTTATAAGCTAATGTGGTTGGTTTTTTTTCATTCTGTGAGATTTTTCTTGAAGTAGAAATTATAGAAAACTTAGATCTCCATAATTTCTGTATAAAATACAAACCAAGAATTTAATTGTATGGAAATAGCTAAAATATTGCAGTCTTTTTAAAAAGTAGAAATCTCATTTCATAGTGACTTCATTGGCATCACTGCAAGGTTTGTTTACAAACTTGAATAACTAGACTGAAATTCTTCATAGTCTTCAAATGTGGTTTTCTTAACGCTAGTCTCTGCTTGCTGCAGTATGTAATTATACTTGGAGTACTGTATTTTGGCATAAATGACAACATAAATTTCTCCTTTTACCCAATTATTGTTGGTTAGGACTTAGGAAAAAACCCAGTATTTCTTTTTATTTAGGTGTTGTGCATGTAGATAATTGAGTAGGTTCATGTAGAACCAGTCACTTGTGTAAACTTGACTGTGTGTTTTTACAATTTCAGATTTTTATATTTATTCATGCACATTTTAATTTTTTTTGCTTAACTGTCAGTTCAGAAATATATATAAAAATAACATTTAGAAAAATCTGATTTGAAATAATTTTGATCTTATGAATCTTAATTCAGGAAGTTAGTAACTTCAACTGTGTTTTGCTCTGAGGAATAATTGTTCCTGAGTGGTATAAATAAGAGGACATGATAGATAACTGGTTTTGTGCTAGTTTTAATCTTCCTAGGTCTGTTACAAGCAGACATGTAATACACAGAAAATGATACTTCACACTATAGTACAAGGTTTCCATAAAGAAACAGAAATTTGTTTTGAGTTTGAAGAATATTATAAAAACAAATATTAAACAGTTTTTCCTCATACTACTGTATATCTTTGAAATAAACTTGTCAAACTCCCTCCCCTTTCCTGAGGAAAGCATTATCAAATCAGGACCTTTTGTTAGCTCCCTGAAAGTTTTAAACAAAACTACTTCCACATACGTGTAAACTTAGACTAGTTTAAGCAATATGAAATGCACCTGCACAACAGTTGCAACTATGACTCATTTAAAACTATGGCCATCAACAGTTTTAGAGGCTGACTTTGAAAACGAGATGTGCATATACGGAATGATGGGTTAATTTTAAGAAAGTGCTGTTGTTGTTATTTGCTAGAGTAATAATGCATAAATGTCCCAAGAAACATGCCATAAGTGTTTTTCTCTGGAGCTTAGAGTCAACTTACAAGCATACTTAGAAACACGACCTACAGTGACTAGGCAACAGAGTATGTATATAGTGTCTGAAAAAAAAGTATTTTGTTCAGGCAGCCAGTTGAGTTGTCTGAGGAGGATGTGAATTGCTAGTTGGTGTATCAGTGAATATTGTAATGTTTCCTGAAACAGCCCAATCTTTTAATAGCAAGCAGTGGCACCGCAGGTCTGTCAGGGGAACAGCTGAGTTCAGCCAACGGCGTGTAGGGCTCTCGTGTGGCGTGCCGATAGCTGTAATAAGAAAAAAAAAAAAAAGACACTATCATAGAATCATAGAACAATTCAGGTTGGAAAAGACCCTTGGGATCATCGAGTCCAACCAGTAACCCTACACTACAAGTTCACCCCTAAACCATATCACCCAACACCACATCTAAGCGACACTTAAACACATCCAGGGATGGCGACTCAACCACCTCCCTAGGCAGTCTGTTCCCCTCCCCAGGCAGCCTGTTCCAGGGTCTGACCACTCGTTCCGTGAAGAATTTCTTCCTAATGTACAGCCTAAACTTGCCCTGTTGCAACTTGCAACCATTCCCCCTGGTTCTGTCCCTAATTACCTGTGAGAAGAGACCAGCACCAACCTCTCTACAATGTCCTTTCAAGTAATTGTAGAGCATGGTGAGATCCTCCCTCAGCCTTCTCTTTGTCAAACTGAACAGTCTCAACTCCCTCAGTCCATTGGCTTTGGTATGAACTAAACCGATGAGTAGATCTACAAGTGGATTTCAGGTTAATTGTCTCCTTTATTCATACCTGGTTTTCCATCTTTGTAACAGTGTTGACTCCAGTGACGTCATTTCTCGCTTGCTACACTGTAAGAATAGTCAAGAAACCTAAAGAAATAATAAATATATATGTATGTATATTTATTTTAAAAGACCTTTGCTTACAAATATACATCCTTGGGAATTTGATTACTTGAAACAACAACTCAAAAATATTTTCTGGGAGAGTAGAGGAGAATGGGGGACCTCCCTGCTGATAATATGCAACTAAAGCTTGTGAACAAATCTACTTCATGGTGAAGTAGTTAGGAAAAAAATAGTTTCTTAGAAATGTATTTCATAGAAGTAGTTTATGCTAGTGTTGTCTGTCTGGTTGGAACAATTATGGGATGCTCTCACTGAAACATTGCAGCTGGATTTTAGGGCTCTACAGCCTAAGGAAGAGCATTAGAGAACATTAAATTATGACTTCATTTTTTGTTGGTTGCTTTGATTTCTGGTTTCAGCATCACTTTATTTTCACACTTCATTTTCATTGTGCCCATTTCATTTTCCTTCATTTTTAATCGTTGCATTCTAAACCATTCTCATTTTCAGAAGAACATCAGTTGTGTGATGTAGGAGAGTTTCTGTGTCGTGATCGCGTGACTTGTGTCTCCCAGCACGGGCTGTGTGACGGAGAGCCTCATTGTCCTGATGATTCAGATGAGTCTTTAGACACATGTGAGTAACGAAGGAGCCAATGTTATTTTATCTTCCTTTTAACTGTATAACATTTGTAGCTGCACTCACTATACAATTGAAAGGAGTTATTCCATTTTTTTAATGAATCCTGAATAAATATTCATATTAAGGGGAAGATGTTTCATTCACTGTGTAGGTGAGAGACAAAAGAGATGGGAAAGATGGAAGACGTTCTGTTCCTGTGCCGCTTTGTAAGGAACCCTGTCACCGAGACGTATTCCCTCTGCTCTCACTGAGCTCTAGAGGGCAAAGTCAGACACAGCAAAAATGTGTTCCTGTAAATACATCTAGAAGGAGGGAGGGTGGAAATGAATAATGAAAAAATGTTTTCAATAAAAGTATGAAGATCTTGCAAACATCAAAGGGGAGGAATGAAAGAAAATGTAAAAGCTATGAGGGGGAATGAAGTAAAGAAAGGAAAATGAGGGAAAGCTTTAATAAAACATATTTAATTATAATAAAAGACTTTGGTTTTTTTTTCAATGTGGCTAAAAGCTTCTGAAGACCAGAGCAGCAACCTTACAGACCTTTTTCTTACC
This sequence comes from Apaloderma vittatum, assembly GCF_000703405.1. Classification (NCBI taxonomy): domain Eukaryota; kingdom Metazoa; phylum Chordata; class Aves; order Trogoniformes; family Trogonidae; genus Apaloderma; species Apaloderma vittatum. Next base: position 43,096 of record NW_009706251.1, on the reverse strand, counting down.
AGCTTTGTAGACTACTGATGAGGTGACTTTAAATCTTAATGTTCCCTTGTTTCCTGTGTTCTGAGGAAAATGAGGGTATTTCCTGATTTTATCCCCAGGATAATCACTTAATATAAGAGAAGATCCATGTATTTTGTATCAAAGCAATACTGACAATCAGGAAGGCTACAAATGTGATTTGTGCTAAAAAGAACAGAAAATATCAAACAACAGACAGTATTTAGGAGTCTGATCTTTCAAATGAGGGACAGCAATTCAAGACATCTGGAAACCATTTGTGTCTGGGCAAACATTTCCCTGATGATGGCAACCTTTCTGCTCCTGCGTTTGTTCTCTGGAACAGATAGGAAAATTGCCTCTGGGGCTGTGGTGAGGGTGCTGTGGTTAACCACCTTTGAAACTCTTTGAGATTCTCAAAACCAAAATACCGTAGCATCAGGTGCGATTAACGTTTTATTGCTGAGCTCATGATTGATTGACATAATTTCTAATATATTTTCAAGCATAGTTTTAGTATCTGCAGTTAAACATTTCCATGCTAACTGTTAAATACTGTGATAAGAGCACAAAAATGGTCACGCTCAAGTTTTAATTTGCTTCCTGATATTGAACACGTAGCTCCAAGTCCAGCAGCTTGCTGGTTTCCTAGATATTTTCTTCTAAAGAGCTTTGCATGTTTATGGTAGTGGACTGTATGATCTGTGTTTGGTAACGCCATTTGAAGTCACAGCATTTTAAAAACGTAACCTTTGAAGTTTATTGATGGCTTGAAGAAAGGGGGATGGAGTGGAAAGACCAGCCTATGCTCTTCCTGACATCAGCTAGCCTGGCCCTCTTGAATGCAAATGCTAAAAGTTTATGCAGGTCAAAGATAGGAATCGGCATTGTTGCTTTTCTATTTGTAGGGCAGGTAAGTTGTTTCTTGTTAGAGACAAATGTAATGCTCCTGAATTTTCCTCCTGGTACTTTGCATCAGGGTATCTGTAAGGGGTTACAAACTACCTTAGAAATATTCTCCTGAAATAATTGAGGACTCTTGTGGTGTTAATACCAGGGATGCAGCGCCTTCCAGTTGTACTGCTTTGAGTCTCTTTGTTTATAGATGAGTGCAGCCTCTATTTGTCAGCTCTTTGCTGACTTACGTACGATGAATTATTTGGTGTAGCCTGACAGATATTGCTAGTTGTTCCTATAGCCATAAACAAATGGAGTTTGATTGATTTTCAGTGGATTTGTGCCTAGTAATAGTGTTTTCTGGGCTCTAATAACGTGCAAGCATTGATCAAAGCTTTTCCTGCAAGTGGAAGTTCTTAACTTCTCTCCCATGGGGATTTTGAGGTGTATAAAAGAGGAGAAAATCTCATGCTGCAGCTTTTCCCGTGGTGAGAATATGAAAAGTCTTATTAGTATCATCACTCAACCATTTATTTGCAGAAAACTTCTAGGAACCAAATATCTTTACAGCCTCTCTCCTGGTGTCATTTTAACCAGGTTTTGCAATAGAACCTGGAAGTTACTAGGTTCTGTATGAACTGATTTCCTCAGGAATCCACTTGAAATCGTACAATCTAGTCCCTTTATTAGCATTAGTGAAGAGATCTAGGATTGGACAGAAAGGAGAAAAAGGTGGCATTCTTAGTTATCAGTGAGTTCAGCAAAGGCTGAGGCAGGGCTTTAGGCAGGCACAGCTTCCATGGGCTTGCATTAAGTGGGATGTCCTGGCCCTGCCTGTGTTCTGAGTTGACAGAGAGCTGCCATCCCGAGTCTCTTCCCCTTCTACTTCCCGTCTTCCACTAAATGATCTCACAAATAGCTTTGTAAAACCAGAAGTGAACTCTGATGCCACCTATACCTGTGTTCTCCTCTGTGTCTTAGCAGCTGTAATTCTTTCTGCTCTCAGTGGTGCTGCTGCTTTTTATAGTGCCGAAGAACCTGGTTCAGTGATTCTTAAGGAATAATTTAGTGAATAAATTTTTTTGCCTTTCTGTTCACGAATCATTGGTGAGAAAATTGTGTTTTGTTTTTTGTTTAACAAAAATGTATTAATAAAACTCTTGACCAATTAATTTCTACACTTTCTTGGGTGGAAAGCCTCTAGGTTGTTCATAAGGATTTTGCAAATAGTCAGGATTCAAAAATCAATTTACTTAACCTAATCGGATGATGCTAAGTTCTTCAGCAGGCTTAATCAGCAAGCTCACTTGAAATCAATAGAACTTTATCAGACGCCCCAGGATCTCGCCAGACATGTTTGACTTTTACAGAGAGCTGTTGGTCTGGAGGTTGATGCAAGTGTTTAGAGGACTTCCTTACCATACAAAGAACAGAACATAATAATTGCTGTCTGTAGACTCATCTGCCAGACTATTCTGGTGGGTCAGTTACAAAAGTCAAATACAGTGGTAAAACGCATAGAGTTTAAAAATCAAAAATAGTGACAACCTTCTGTATCACCTCCTGTCTGCTCACCATTGCCTGCTCTAGGTACTCAGTAGTTGGAAAGGTGTCCAATACTTTTTTTTTTCTTCTTTATTTTACCATTTTTGCCACTAATACTGGTTTTAAGCTGTAAGCGTTTGCCTATCTCAGCAACTTTTATAGGAGCATAAGTAGGGAAGTTCACTAATTGTTTCTCAGAGATCCAATTTACAACATTGTCATTTTGGGGTACCGGTGTGTGTTGCGTTCCACACTTGTACTTCTGAATAGCAGCACTTTTTTCTCTAGAGCCACACGGTTGCTCAGGGAATATCAGTGGCTTCTGAAATCTAGACATTTGATTTCATGTACTAGTATCTGTTTTCCTCCTCAGCCTCCTAGTAACAGAGTTGACATCTAAAAGGTGTATCAGCAAATGATTGCATCCATTTAGTACCTTAAGAATGGGTTTTTGTGTGTTTGCAGCTTCAGTTTGTCTAGCTTGCATATTCCTTTCTAATCTCAGTTCACAAACTCCTCTCTGTCAGAATGCATTGCACTAAGGCAAGGTGAAGCAAAGAAGCAGAAAAAGACATTGCTTATTTTCAGTGCTTTCTTTCTGGAACTGTACGCATTCCTTGTGTCTGGTTTTTGTAATGCTCGGTGCGGCAGCAGCTCCAGCAAAGGCTGGCTTATTGTCTCACCCATGAAGCAGAAGAAGATGCTGTGACACTGCTTGATACCTGGCCTGTGAAGAGACACTTGAGGTCTGGCACAAACACACCCTCAGCTTTTCATATCATTCTGTGGCACATTGCAGGCAGCAGTGCTTTGCTACGGCACAGTTTTCCATTAGAACTATGTGTGACCCTAAGTATTGCTCGAATATCATAAATATCTTGCGAAACAAAACCAAAAAACCACCACAGTATGAGATTTCTTACTACCAAGACATGAAAGTACTTGACAATAAGTTATTTTAGCAGCATCAAAATTCTGAAAACATTCACTCTGCACCTCGAAACTGCAGTTCTGCCTCTCATGTTTTCCGCAACTGCACTTTCTTTGTTATTCTGGCACTGTTTTTCTTGTATTTGAGCTTTCTTAAATGATATCCAACAGACTGTTTGCTTATGTGCCACACGCACAATTTATTTGTAGCTGGCTGGTCTGCATTTGGAAGAACTCCAGTTTCTATTAACAAATCATCAAATCTGAGTGGTCCCTGTCTCTAGAAATTCTAGTGGAAGTAGGCTTATCATAACATGTTGAAATTATCTCTGATAATAATGTTTCTCTGGGATTTTGAGGGAATGTCATCCTCGATAATCATGATTAAACTGAAGTTGGAGGAGCGAAAGAAAGGCAGCATCCAGAAATACCTTGTTTAAAAGCTTGAGTCTCACACTGTTTGCTAAAATAGCTTCTTTCATTCTCTGGATGCTAATTATGTGTGACTAGTTTCACAAGCTTAAAATTTGTTAATTTGGCACCTCAATTGTAGTTCTTTTACCAGCAAAGGATAAGATAATTGGATGTCGTGTTGCTCCTGTGGTATGAAACAATGAAGATAAAACTTCCTAAAGCTCCTAATTCTTTTTATGAGTAAATTCATTGAAATTCAATGGAAGCCAGGTTCCCAAACCACTCTTAAGTACCTTTGGAAAATCCTGGATCACTAAACAACTTGCATACACTAAGATGAGATGCTATGAAGCTATTGGAGGTAAATGAAGGAAATGCTGGACATGAGGAAAAAAGATGGGTTTGCTTTTTCACTCTTAGAATTTTGCTGTATGCAGTTACTATTGAGCACGGAATCTGCTAAATAAAATCTGCTTACACGTATTCTTCAGCAAGATACTTGACTGTGTTACTGGTCATAATAATTTGAACAGCTTTGAGGTGACAAATGTATACTCGCTTTTTTTCTTTTGGTCTTTGAATCAAGATCTTTCATATACCACTGGCATAAAACTTAACTTCGAAAGCTCTTACAGGAAATGAACAACAACAAAATGACAAATGTCAACAAATTTTATGGAACTGACATTTACATAAAATTAAGCTAAATGCCTAATGTGACAATACAATATTGGCATAGTTTTATGTTAGCTGGTGAAAAGAAGTGCTTCTGACAGAACAAGATGAGTGTTTGGAAGTAGGATTAACTTTCCCAATACAGTTTTTACAGACCTGAAAGAAGACACACATTCCACTGAGGATCTCCTCATGGTTCACCCTGGCAAAGCTACTGTGATTGATAACCACTGATAAAGATAAGGAGGATAAAGATGTATTTGTTATGGCCAGTGGTTTTGCCATCCTGTTTTCTGATGTGTTTCCCTTCAGGTGCGTTGTTCTTCATGCCATTCTGATAGTTTGCCGTTGTCTGCCTTTCCCCTTGACGAACACCTGCGTGACTCTGACGTGGGCTTCAGCTTCTGACCTCTGCTTCCTCCTTACTCCATAGTTTGGGAAAACTGCCGTGCTTGGCCCTTCCAGGAAAGGTTGTTTTGCTGGTGTGATGGGATTGCTGATGTGCTGTTAGCTAACCGAATATTACAGCAAACAGTCTGGAAAAGCTGAATGCCGATGGTGCTCATACCTTCTAAACCTTTTGGAAAGGTTACGGAGAAGCAGCCCATTGAGACAAATGTTGTTGCTCTAGAGGAGTTCAGGTTGTTCTGCTGTGGTGTTTGGGACTGATGTTGTTGAATTTCAGTTGTTTTCCTGAGAGGATTCATATTTTAGGGATGGTCCTGCGTAACTCACCACTAATTCTGCCCCTTTTCCCTCTGGGTTGCCCCATCTTTGGGTGCAGGGGAGCACTCAGCTTGGGCCAGGGAATAACCTTCATGTTTTTACACTTATTTTCTGTCACTGTTGGCTTATAAGTGATGATACTGAGGCCCTAGAGAACATTTAGAGGCAATTCCTTTTTATAATTTCCCAGTGGACCATAATGCTACTTCTGAGACAGAAGCACATTGTCAAATTACTGGAATACGTGCGTTACCCTTCTATGAGTGAAACTAGTTTGTTTTGTTTGTGTCAGTGTGAGTGACTTTGAATACTTGGTGTGATTACACATATGGCTGTGGCCCTACTGTAGAACTTTGGAATGTATTATTGTTTTTATGTGGACTGGGTGTTGGCAGTGAGGCCCCTCTGTGAGGAGAGGCTGGGGCCGGTTCCACCACGGCCGCAGAGCAGGACACGGGTGGGCCTGTCAGTGACACCAGTGGTGTCTCTGGGAAAATGTGTTTAATAAAGGGCAAAAGGCTGCCAGACACTGAGGTGAGAGGAAGGAAAGAGCAGGCTGGAGGAGGAGGAGAGGGGCAGAGATCCCCCTGCAGCCTGTGGGCAGAGCGTGGAGGAGCAGGTGGGTGTTTCCTGAAGGGAGAGGAGCCTGTGCTGGAGCAGCGTCTTCTGGCTGGGACTGCCGCCTGGCTCTGAATTAAGTTTATCTTCCCTGAGTCAAGTGTGTTTCGCCTGGGGTGGTAACTGGTGAGTGATCTCCTTCACTTTATCTCAGCTCATGAGCTTTACCATCTTATTTTCTCCCACATGCTTTTGAGGTGGGGGGAGCAAGTGAGCAGCTGGGTGGGCCTGTGGCAGCCGGGCATGGTCAGGCCACCTCAGACCTTTCTGTATCTAATCCCAGCATTATTTAGGCTGTTTCTGTACTGCCTATGTACAGATCTGAACTTGGAGCAAAGGAATTCCAAGCAAATGTGCTGGCTTAGCACTGAACGCTGGTAGGGAGCTGAATGCGAGCTAATGGGTCCCACAAGAAGTAAGTGAGACCCATCAGCAGAGAGGGATCTGGATGTGTTGATGGACAGCCGGCTGGACACGAGCCAGCAGAACGCCAACAGCATCCTGGCCTGGGTCAGGAATGGTGTGGCTAGCAGGAGCAGGGAGGTGATCGTGCCCCTCTACTCGGCTTTGGTGAGGCTGCACCTCGAGTACCGTGTCCAGTTTTGGGCCCCTCGCTACAAGAGGGATATTGAGGTGCTCGAGAGGGTACAGAAGCAGGCTACCGAGCTGGTAAAGGGCTTAGAACATAGATCCTATGAGGAATGGCTGAGGAGTCTGGGGCTGTTTAGCCTAGAGAAGAGGAGATTGAGGGGAGACCTTATTGCTCCCTACAACTACTTAAAAAGAAGTTGTAAGGAGGCGGGAGTTGGTCTGTTCTTCCTCATAGCGAGTGATAGGACAGGGGGAAATGGCCTTAAGTTGTGCCAGGGGAGGTTCAGGTTGGATATTAAGAAGAATTTCTTTACTGAAAGGATTGTCAGCCATTGGAACAGCCTGCCCAAGGAGGTGGTTGAGTCACCATCCTTGGAGGTGTTGAAGAGATGGGGAGATGTTGCATTGAAGGACATGGGTTAGTGGTGTTGATAGGACTGGGAACAGGTTGGACTCGATGATCCTGAAGATCTCTTCCAGCTGAAACTGTCCTATGATTCTATGATCAGGGAAGCTCAGAGCTGCATTGCATTCTGCCACCTGAAGGATGGGATGACAGAGGTTGTGCCTGCTCCTGGCTGCTTTTTTATTTTCTATTTTAATAATAAAGTGTGACTCTATGTGTCTGATAACTATGGGAACTGGAGTAGCATAAGAAGATCAGGTCCTTAAGTGTGAATATTTGAGAGGATAGGTGAAGTGCTTGAGGAATGCCATGTTACACTGAACACCTGCTGTATGTATTGCATACCCTGTCAGGCAGGTAACGCTGTGGGAACTAAAATTTACCCCATGTTGCGTTTTCAGTTTTGTGAAAATATTTTTCCATACAAAAAGTTACGAAAGTAACATGCTACAGTCAGGTAAATATCAGAATTTGGCAAACAATAGAGTTACTATCTTCTGCTAATTTTTTTTTTTAATAGAAGAATAATTTTAAAGACTAAAAAGACTTAATAACTTTTTTCTTTTAATATAGGTGGTTGGTTGTTTGTTTTTTTTCTATTCTGTGTATTCATTTCTACTCTGGTTTCCAATCATGTCTCCAGCAAACATAATTTCCTTAAAAAGGTAGTTGAAGGCTTAACAATGGATTTTGATTATCATTCTGAGCCTAGTGTATGTGTTATATGTGCAGATATTTAAACAGTTATTTAGAACTTGTCAATATAAATAGCTATGCTAAGTTTTATTATAGGTTTTTGGAGGGTAGTTTGTTTCTTGTTCACTAGTGATGATTCAGGCCTTGCAGACATGTAGCGAGAGATCTCTGTGGTGCACAAAAAGTTTAAGAAGGTTTTTAAATGATTTGAGCTCATATTATAAAAAGATCTTTAGACAAGATTTTCCCTCCTCAGGAAAGTGCTGGACTTTGACCATCTGAAACACAACATTGGATTTCATCTTGCCCTTCAACAATGTTTATTTATGTTATTTCTTAATGTTTATTTATGAATTTGGAGGGAGTGGAGTGTGGTATCAAAATCACGGAATTTCTGGTGTATGGGGAAGATGAGGACTACATAGGGAACCACAGTGTTGTTGCACAGAAACTCAGCATCCTTGGCAAGAGGTCCAGGTTCAAATAAGTATAATTTCTGTAGCTCTCCAGCTGCGTGTTTTCTTTTGGAATAAATTATGCAACAAGAATTTCAGAACTGAAGGACTTAAAGGTCATTGTATCATTGTATCTCTCCATGACATGGTCATTAGAAATACTTTTTTTTTTTTTTTTTTTTTATCTATGGCTGATTATCTTGTGCATGGTTTTCTAAAAGTTGTTTGCAGGGATATCAATTAAATGATTGCCAACAAAATGAACCTTTTTTAAGGTATTTGGAAACGTTTAGGTATAATATAAGGCGAGGATAGAGCCTTTGAAGGATGATGCCCAATACCTAAAACTCTGAAACAGCTCATTTATGGATTAATTGCTTGCTAAAATTGCACTTCTTACACAGAAGCAGATCTAATAGGATATATACTCATAAGGCAAGAAAATGAAGAGATCAATCTTTTGAAAAAGCTATAAAAGTAATGCATGCCTTGACCAGACTTTGTTTTCAAGTTTTTAACCCAAAGCAATTTTCCTAGCTAAGCTATAAAATACACCCCTGAAAAAGAGCACATGTGACGAGAAGGGATGGAGAGACTTGGCACAGTTTCTCCTTTCTGAGATTGTCCTGGCCATTAAGCCTAACTTCCCCCTCCCCCCATCATTGACCTTCTTGACAGTATTTGGCCACAAAACAGACACATGTTTTGGCGTCAGTCACAGTCTGGGTGTGAGCTGTCTGGCCGGTGGAGATGCGGTCCTCTCTGCTTTTACAAGAGGGACGTGCCTCTTGCACTGCCAACCCAGGAGATCCCTGGGAGGGGCTGTTCCATAGTGGTTGAAGGAAGCATCGGTGAGTCTCTAAGATAGAGCGAGGCATTAAATGTCTGTCTGCCTAGAAAAAGAGGGGCAGTAACTGATCGTTAGGCAAGTGACAGAGGGGAGAGACCTGAGGTCATAATGTAGGTTGGTTTTTTTTGTTTGTTTCTAGCTCTTCAATTTGATATATACTTTATTTAGTTTGAGATGCACTGATTTGAACTTTTTCCCAGGATGTTTTTGTCCCTATTTCCATGCATGTTTGTACTCCCATTAATAATTTTCATTCTCTTTTACAAATTTAAAATTTTATTACTTCTTTTCTTTCCTTTTTCCTTTCACGCTAATGTCCTTGCAACTCTTTCAGAGCCTCCTGTATTTCAGTTATCCCTTTCACTCCAGCTCTGCATTTCGTCAGCATTTTGTTTATCCGCAATCCTCACTGTCACATTATTTTTCCCACTTTTCTTTCCTTGCTTTTTTCTTAGTTCTGCTGACAAAACTAAAAAAACTACCTGAGAACTATGTTTCATTTATTATATTGTCCCTTTATTTTCCTCTGTCATAATCGTTAACAGATTCTGTCTCCTCTCTCATTGATCTCATCCTTTTCTCTTCCCCAATGTCTTAATTCTTATTCCTTCATTTTCTGTCTCAGTTTTTATCTTCCCATTAACAGTCCTTTCTCTCTTGCTGTCTTGTCATGGTACTGCCGTTCAACAGGTGGCATCAGGAAAAGAGAGTATTTCAGGAAATAAGGAATGTGCCTTAAACAGGGTAATTCAGCCAAATATAAAGATGATTGTGGAAGTGTTGGATTTTAGGCTGTTATTGCACTCTCTACCAGGAACAGCTTTGGTTAGAGGGAGATAGAGAAATTACCACAGCATTATCTATTGATTAGGCATTGATAAATTTTAAAAATATGTTTAGAAGAAAAACATAAGTGCATAGCATCATCAAAAGCCTTTTTGGCTTTGCTGGTATAAAAGGGCACTTTTATGCAGGGATTTATAAATTACAGCAATCTTGCCTCTGAAATTTCTTGGTGAAAGATTTTTATCTGAGGTGATGCTGCTTCACTGCTGGCCCCAATTGCACTGAGACTCATGACAAATGTTTGTAATTATAATGATACATCTGGCCTGTAGATCCTGTACCAGGAGAAATGTAGTGTATTTAAACAGTGGGCTGGGTGGTATTCTTTATTTGTCACTTAAAAACTGCTAAAGTGTGATAACCATTTTTCTTCTCAAAATTACTGATGAAAACAGCTCTCATTAGCAGGCAGATGGCTTTCTGGAAAAAAATAGAGCTACAATTTAAAATAAGTATTTAGATGTGTTATTAATGGTAAAATGCACAGTAGTTTTAGTCAGCAAAGAGGTCACTTTACTACGGACAAAGAAATAATGCAAGACAAAAACTTCTGCTCACAAAGACTAATGTGACTATGACACACGAGTGTAAATCATGAGAAACAGCAGCCTGGATTCACCTGTGCTACATTTTAACCTTTTAATAAAGCAGAAAAGGAAATGATGGAACAGATTTCATTTCAGAAAATATCCTTCAGGATTTAGTTCCTTATGTTAACTTAGAGATGTACAGATCACATCCAGGAAGTCCATGTTTCAGCAGCTCTTACTCATGCCCCAGTGCTTCTGGCTGAAACCTAACTGTGCCAAACGAAACGTTTTCAAGACTGCATTGCCTCACACCTTCCTATTGCGTTATTCAAAGATGCATCAGGATCCACGTGCATCTACTTTGTAGGACTGTGAGCTGTGTTCTCAGAAATAGTCTTAACTTGTACGTAAAGCTTGGATATGCCCAACATGAAATAATTCCGACTTGCTTTTACTCATGAGAACAGATGTTTATAGGGTTAGGCCCCAGGTTATGTATTTATTTACTTGTGGCGAACGCTAAATTAGTTTTTACCGTCTGACATTTCCAACCTCATTAAAGGAAGAGCATCTTCAAAGGTATAACTGTTAATGGTGTATTTGCAATAGCATGAGTTATTTCAAAGTAAAGATGGAGCAAACTTCCTGTTTATTATTTAAGGAAACAAAATCTAGGTAGACATTTATTTATTTTTTAATTCCTTTTAATCATATAATAAAAGTGGCTTCAAAGTGTTTCTTCTTTTTGCTTCACCTAACATTCATAAGTATGCCAAGGCTACAAAGAGTATCTCTTACTGTCTTTACACTCAGGCTGTAGACAATACTTGAGCTGGCATTTTTTAACTTTTCCTGACTTTCTGCTGTACTACTCTACTGGACTATGGTATTTTAGGTGATTTTTAAAACTATTTAATTGGAAGTTATCTAAGATCTCTAATGTGCTGCCGTGGTAGGTTTTGTAGCTTCTTGTTGCAAATGGTGATTTAGTTTACAACTGTGCTCCATAACCTAAAGCCAATAGTAAGTTCAAGTGCAAAAATGAGGTAGAAATAATGGATCGTATAAGTAATAGGTATCTGCTCTACTATTAAGAGAGAAGTTCTATAGTATAGTAACTGTTCAGTAGGAGAATAAAATATAGATTTCAGTAAGAATAATGTATCTTCTCAGACTACATTTTCAGTAAAATAGATAGCACCTCTTGTTGTTATTTCCCACCTCCTCACCTCCGTCAGGCCAGAGTGTTGCTGGTGGCCATAGCTCTGCTCTCAGAGATCACGTACAGAAGAACACACGGTAAGCAGGGGCAGCGTGCACTTTACCCAGCTTATAAAATTAATAAGGAAACCCACTCAGACACTCGTTTTTCCATAAATAAGAAATGCCTTGTGTCATTGATTTGTGATTCCCTGTTCAAAATGAGACAATTGAGTTTAAGTGAAGATTTAGTTTCACAGTTGGATTTTTATTCGGTAACACAGCAGTAAGTTCTCTATCTGAGACAGAGGATAGTCATCTCTCTTTCCACCTTACCCCAAACTGGGTTTTCGTTTTTTAATTTATTTCTGTGACTGGCATGCAGATGTAAGTGTACTGAAGGCTGACGGTTTTACTCATTAGGCTCATATAACTCCAAATCTCATTTCACTTTGGCTGCACTGGAGATGTCTCTGAGGTCAGCCAGGTCGAAGCTGCAGTTGCTGCAAGTAACTATATAATTTCTTTCCTGCTAACAATCCGGGGGATTTGAATGCGTCTGATGAATAAGGTCAGATGAACTGAACTATTTTTGTATTTACAAAATGATTTAATTTGCCTTGTTCTTATCTTCCTTTGCTGTGACTTTGGCCTGGCCTTCCACTCTAGACACTTCTTGGTATGTAGTGGATTTCACGCGTGTCCTGACTATGTGACTTCATAGCAAGAGGAGGAAATTACAAGAAGATCATTAAAGTGTGAAATTAAATTCTTAAAGATGAAACATCTAAAATAGCTAAAACATTACCCCAAAAACAAACAGTGCAATTGATCCTACTTGATTACATGCTTAATAATTTTATACCAATGTAAAGCACATTGACGATGTACTAATCCATTTCATATTCACTGCCACCACAGATTTCCTCTTTCTTATTTGCTTTGAATCTCATCATTATCGAGCACATAAAACTAGTATTCTTAGAATTTTTATGGTATTATTTCCATATAAAATGAGGAAAAGTACAATATATGAATACTAAACAGCTCATTAACATGGTTCATAATATATCTATTCATGATAAAAGCAGCTGAGAAATGCTAATATAAAATAGTGCTTGAGTCCCAGAGTATATCTAAGATTAGAAGAATCATGCCTCAGATAATAAATACATCAGGGAAAACAGAAAATCTTAAATACAAATAACATCGAATAAAGAGCTTTGTATGCTTAATCAAACACATTAACAGATGCATTTATTTCAGTTAAATTATTAATATTTTACTAGTACTGGCAGCAAGAAATTTTTTTCTAATTAAAAAAAAATAACCTGAAAAGATTATAAGTTAAGGAGGAAAAAAATACTGCCTTTAAAAGATGTTGAGGATGTTTTTATCTGGAACTGGCACAAAGCTTGTTAATGATCAGATGACACAGCAAGAAAAATGTCTGGAAGAGCAGCCTAATCTACCTTGTCAAGAACCCTGATCTTTATATTTGCTCTGTATGGGCAGGCCACTGTCTGCAGCTGAAAAAATGGGATTGGCTTTGAAAGAGTTTGTGATGAACGGTTCTTTCTCTATCCACAGGCATTAAGTTTTGGTCCCTGAAGTTACTGTCTGTGACCTTTCAACCAGGTCTCCTGTGTCCAGGCCACAGGAACAGGCTGTTGTGAATTACCTGTCCAAAACTGTCCGTGGGTTGTGTGGCAGAGAAAAATTCTGCGCTCTCGGTGAGCGTTAGTGGTTGGAGCTGAAATTTAGGAAGATACGCTGCAGGTCTAAATGATGTATTTGAGATTTAAGCTATCATCAATTTATGTTTTGAAATAGATTTAGCTATGTGTTTTTTTCCTTTTTGTGCTGACCTAATCCAGAGTCTTTCGCTACTGTTGCAGTTGTGCTGTGACAATTCAGTTTAAGTTTCATTTTCAGCCCCAGGATTCTAACCTACACTGATGTCAGCTTTACAAAGGGCTCACGTGTGGTCCTTAACCTTTGCTCAGATACCAAATTATACAAAATATAATTAAGATCAAGATATAACAATGTTTGGTCATCTGAAATGTCAATAAAGAAATATCCCACAAATTATTTCTATTGGGAATGCACACGTTATCGCTGACAGTAAATATTACACAATAAATTTTCTGCACTTCTGAATATTGAGCCCTAGATTGGAAAGCTCTCTCTGATGTTTTTTCAGATGAATGAGAATTTTCTCTGCAGTTTTCAACTTGGTTTATCAGGGACAAGTAACTAAAGTAGGAAAAAGGGGAGATTGCTTTGAGTATGAGTTTATCTATAAGCAAGGTATAATATGCACTTGCGCAGATCGATACAAGGACCATTCACAATGTCCCTTCTTGCTTGTGAAGGCAAGAGCACAGTCCTAGCGCTGGGCTTGGCTGTAGGGCTGCCCTCCAAGCATCCCTTTCACTGTTTATCAGCATTCCTCACAAAAATGATACAGATAAACAGGAATGTTAAAAGAAGACATTGCGTAGCACTGTTCTTCATCCTGCCGTTGAAGAGGATGCTGGAAGAAGGGACTTGGTGAATTTACTGTTTCTATGAAGTATTGTGATATTTGGTTTTGGTTTGTGTGTGAATTTAATGGTTCTATTTAACATTCTTTTATATTTCCCT
>NW_009706251.1:0-29054 GCF_000703405.1 Apaloderma vittatum | reverse complement strand
ATAGAATGGTCTAGATTGGAAGGGGCCTTAGAGATCATCTAATCCAACCTCCCTGCCATGGGCAGGGATGCCTCTCAACTTCAAAAATGTGAAGTAGGTAAACATTTTTTTAATAAGCTAGAATGAGGTTAGCTTTGACTAAGCTAAAGAAAAAGAGGTTTGGTGGTTGGCTTTTTTGGAGCCGATGATAGGCTGAAATGACGTATATAATATTCCCTGACCTTTAAGACCTGGTCTCTTTGTTTTTTGGCTTGCTGCTGTCAGAAAGAGTCCCCAGAAAGATGAGAGCACGCAGTAGTTAGACAGCCAGCATCTGTAATGCTGCCACAGCTTAGAGGAGTAGGAAGCCCAACTCATGCCGGTGCAACGATCAGCTGCAGGTCCTCGGTTGCAAAGCCTCGTAAGGCTGTGTGGGCTGAATGGCTGAGGAGCCATTGGCCTTTTGAGGGGAAGCTGTAGATGGAGGAGCAACAGGATCTAATCAGTTCTTGAGTCCTTCAGCAGCCTACACAGGTCACTGCAAACCGGACAACCTTTGTGCCTCAACCCAGATTACAACTGGCTGCTGCCGAACGGTGACACATGCAGCCTCGCGCTCATGATTCACCTGCCCCATCCTCATCTGCCACTTAGTCACACAGCATTGTTGAGCACTTTTCAGCTTTTTTCTTTCCCTTTTTTTTTTTTTTTTACAATCAAGGAGCTTTATCTTGTGATCCTGTCTGCAGTGTACAGTTTTTTTGTATTCCTTCTTTAAAAAAAAAAAAGAATTAATTTTCAAAGTAATTGAAATATTTTGCTCTAATTGGGAGCAATCCAAGCCTAGGAAAGAAGAGAAAATTGCAGTGATCTGGACAGCCTAGTTGTTTTTCTGTGGTAAATTATAAATCATGGTATGTTTATTCTGTTTCTTCATGACTCAGCCTTATTTGTGGTTACATTTTAGCTGCCGACAGGCTTACAATTCTGAATACATAAAATATACTGTGAGATTTCTTAAGAGAGTTTTACTTTTTCAGTCTGATTTTTGTATGACAGCTGAAAATCTTCATTCACAGCCAAGGGGAATGTTTCTTTTCGATTGTGGAAAAGCATGCTAAAAGTTGTATACAATCACAACTCAAGAGTCAGTTGTGTAGAAAAGGCAGTAATGCAGCACCCAGAATTACCTCAAATTGGTTTTGGTGTTTTTTTTTAATATAGATTTGGACTTCTTGCATTTATGACCTCCATTGGAAGGGATTTGTAACTTACTAAAAAAACCTCGTAGTCCTTGGAAAATTGATGTGAAAGTTACTCAGAGTGGAAGGAGGTGTTGAGTTTAAGGTGCTTCTCTATAGCTCTGTTTTGTCACTAAGCTCTGTTTATACTTTTCTGGCTGTTCAGAGAAGCACATCAGACATATTTATGTTTGAACGATTTCTTTGTGTTTTCAGCAGTGCCAAAGAACCTTCTTAGAAATGTGTGTGTGTATGTATGTTTGTGTAACAATCTGTGGTGATTTGGCCCTGACTGGAGGTCAGGAGCTCACCAAAGCTGTTCTGTCGCTCTCCCTTCTTAAATGGCCAGGGGAGAGGGGAGATATAAGGAGAGGCCCATGAGTTAAGATAAAAGCAGTTTAATATAGCAAAACCAGCTAAAACCAGCTTTGCGCAGCAGCAAAACCAAAGAAAGATTATTCTCTACTTCCCAACAGCGGGTGATGTCTGTCCGCTCTCCCAGGAAGCAGGGCTCCCGTACATGTAGCAGTTGCTCCGGAGGACAAACACAAATAGCGAATGCCTCCCCACTTCCCTCTTCCTTCTTGCTGTTATGTCTGAGCTGACGTCATATGGTATGGAATACCCCTTTGGTCAGTCTGGGTCAGCTGGCCTGGCTGTGTCCCCTCCCAAGATGTTGCCTACCCCCAGCCTAGTGTTTGGGGAATATTGGAAAACCACAGCCCCGGTGCTGTGCGAGCACTGCTCAGCAGTAGCCAGAACACTGGGCTGCTATCAACACCCTTCCGGCTACCACTACAAAAACACAGCACTGAGAAGAGCTGCTGTGGGGAAAATTAACTCCATCTCAGCCCGACTCAATAGACAGTCCTACTTTGAATTGTATGTAGCACATAAGGAGCTCCATACTTGCAAATGCACAGGGCATGGATTCAGTTTAAGCCTGAAAGCAGATCCAGGGCTGAGCCTGGATCTCATCTCTCAGGAAGTGCATCTTACACACATATAGCCTTTATCAAGATAGTATGTGGACCATCTTTAGCACTGCAGGATGGCAGAGTGGGACTGACCTGGTTTTGCTCTAGTATAGGGCAGTATAGGCTGCGTTCAAAGAATCTGGTGAGGGTTTTGGTGCACGTGGGTAGCCAGGACTCCTCGAGCACAGCCTGATTAGCGGTACAATTTAATGATATTGGGATATTGAAAAGCTTTTGTTTTATACCAAGTATATGCATCAAGTTGACAGCAAAATCTCTTTTAGCTACTGAAACTGTGAGAATAGGTATATGCAAAAATCCCAAGCGTTATCAGCATAGAAACATGCCAAGTACCAAAGCTAATTCCCACTACCATGTGATGGCCTTTGTAAACATATTACACTGAGTGCCTGCTTTACTGTCACTTACTTATAATGACAGATTCATTTTAGGAAGGTGGTTTTAGCTTGTTAAGGCTGCATTTGTTAGTCTGCAGCTGGCAGTAACATTTGGATAGTGATCCGTGCCTGCCTCAATAAACTGCTCACGAGGCAGTGACCTTTGGTGTAGGTCTCTGTGCGTGGTTGTGCTGAGCTCATTAAGATGTTTCAGCCTCATGGAAGGTATCACCTATATTAAGTACAGAATTCTGGCAATAAAAACAAATGCAGCATGGCACAGAAATATATTAACATCCTCTGGTTTACTGTAGCATGCTGTTTTCAGGGAAACAAACAAAGGTGATATAATAAACTGAGCTGGCAGCAACCCAGTTACTCTCCGTGAACTGTGTATTGGCTTTCTTCTGTGTCCTTGATGTTCCGCTAAAGGTGTGTAGGATTTTCGTTGTTGAAATAAAATCAAAATTAGAAGTTCTTGAAGGCTTTACAGGACCTTATGCTGGTGTATTTCCAAGAGATGTTTAATGAAATAAAAAGCTCAGAAGCAGTGTAGGTGGTTTTTCTGGAGCTGTTAGGGCTGCCTCCAGCCCACCCACTGATGCCATGGCAGTGCTTGCTTTGCTGCATCTACTTATTATTGACTACTCAGGCATTAGTTAACACCAGACTATTTTGTATGTCTGCTTTCTCGGAGCCTGAGCTCTGAGTGCTCATCGTGGCTCACTAAAAAGCTGTACAACAGTAGTTATACATGGCTAAAACATCTCAAAATAATAGTTCTGTCTCGTATTTTGCCAGAGAAATGCAATGGTTTATGGACAGATTGGGAGGAGCGTGGCTTGTGCAAAGTGATGATTTCTCACTAGTGTGTGTGGCACCTCCTCTTGCCACCTGGATGGCAGATTGCATCCTCCGCAGCAGCCCTGGCAATCACCGGCTGCGTTTTAGCTGGTGGAAATGATTTTACACATTTGCAGACTCTGCTCCTAGTTTGTGAATCCTTTGTCTACAGAGTTCAAGTGCCCAATTCAGTGTCTTTGAAATCTGGTTTGTAAATCCACTACTAGTAACTGTTTAGGGTTGGGCCTTTTTTTAGTTGTTTTTTTTTTTTTTTTTATGTTTTCCCCTCTCTTCTCCTTCAGAGTGGCTTTCGTGAGGCTGTTTTAGCAAGGATGGTAGGAGGCCGATTGTGAAGTGTAGCTCATTTGGCATCTTGTAAATATCAAAACAACACATTTTGTTTTTATGCTAACGCCAAGGTCAAAATTGCCTTTCTCTTTGGATAACCCTTTCATCATTGTCAATATCTACAATGCAAAAGCTGCAGGAAGAAAATACAAATTTTTAATACTGATATGTTGATGTTTTGGATTACTCTCCATGGAAAATTTCTATAGACAGAACAGTAAAATGATGGTAGAGCTTTGCAGTGCACATCAGCTCATTTTGAAAGCTGTGTCTGGAGATGTAGATGCTGCTTTCTGGCCATGGTGCTGTGAAAGGACTGAGCAGTGCTTTTCCTGGAGATGTTCTTAGCTCTGTGTTTACTCCTGTTTCGGGATTGTTCCCTCTTTTAATTAAATCTCTTCTGTTTCAAAACTGTCCTTTGAGACTGGAGTCTGATATTTGTGGGACTATTCTTAACAGTAGCTTTTTCATATTGCTGACTCAGTTGGCATTATTCCCTAAGTATCATTGTGTCTTATTTACTTTATGCGTGCATCTATTTAGATCTCGTACTCCCTCAGGGCATACAAGACCACTAATCTAAGTCCTCAGTTTTAGCTCACTGCTTTCTTATTCTTGCAGTTTGATGCGCAGTATAAATATCATTGTTGCTTGAGCACTAAAGGCCAATTTAAAAACAATAAATATCCCATTTGCTGAAGGCTGATAGTCTATTCATTTTGTGCTGTAATATCACCTGTTACTCCTGTGAAGAATTTGTCTTCTGAAGAGGTGCTTCTGTGATTTTTTTTCGATGCCCTGCAAACTCTTGTGAAGTGATGTGTTTTCATTTTTGGGGTTTTTTTTTGGTTTTTGGGTTTTTTTGGTGGCAGGTAGCACAGACTCAACTGCCTGGATTTAGCCAGGGCAACTGCTGGCCCCAAGGTGATGCTTTGAGTGGTGGAAACACGGTAACACCTCACTCAGACTCTGGAGGAATGGTAGCAGGTGGGGTCCCTGGCTCCAGAGGAGGTTGCCGCAAAACAAAAATTAACTATTCCTGGGTTACATCCTCAGGTGTAAGGCTGGGGCTGCACAGCTTTGTGTTACACTTAGTGTAGCTTGACACTTGTTAACAGTGCCATCTGTCCGTGTGAATAGTAGTCCTTAATTTTGGTATTTTGGGATTTTATTTATTATTTACGGGTTAATCCTCTCCTGAGGAGTGCCATTCCTTGTTTCAGTCTTAAGTTACTTTGAAATCCTTCCATGTTTCTACTTTCCTTTTTTTTACTCCTGTAACACAGGAAAAAATATAGCTTAGTGGGTTCTGGGGTTGTTGGTTTTTTTTTTCATGTTCACATGGCAGGCAGTGGTTCTTGAGTTTCATGATTAGTTTTTCTGATGTTTGTCAGCTGGAAACTTTTTGCTGTTTTACCAGAATTTTCACCCCATATTTTAAGAGCCTGTAATGATCTCTGTTTCAACCATGTCATTAAAAAGAGGGCAGGGGAAAAAAAGAAGAAGCTACACAGTTCCTAGTTCATAGAATGGTGTAGGCTGGTTACAAATGTTATTCTTTAATCACTCATTGATGAAGGGTCTGAAGAAAGGTTGGCCATAAATATGTATATTGCAATATTAGCTTTGGCATAAAGTAACAGCCACTTTCACACTCTTCCCAGAGAATTTTAAATATACACCTCACTTGACTGCTATCCTACTTGGACAACTCCTTACTTTCTGTATCAGGCAAAAGATGACCTACATCATATATTGTGCAAAAAGTATCAAGTATTGAAAAAACTTATTTATTTCATGATGCCCAATGGGTTAACATGCTGTAGAGGATGAGGAAAAGGAGCATTTAATTAATAATGGTTATGTTTTAATGATAATGATTATTGCTAGTGCACATAAATTGCTAGTGAAGCAGGAACACATTCCTAAGGTTTCCTAAGCATTTTCGAAAGTACCTCCTAGGCAGCAAATAGAGATGCACACATTTCTTTCACTGACCACAACAGCATAAAATTATTAAAAGAAGCTGTTGCAATACCTGCGGTGGCCTGCAGGCAAACTGATTAAAAAAGATGCGAGACTTTCGCTATAGTGATTTGCCAAAAGAGAAAAGTGTGAAGATGAGTTCTCGGTTTGAAACCTACAGAAGAAAAGCGTGATGGATTTGAGCTTAGGACCGGGAAGGGGAGCCCGAAGCTTGGTGGTGTCCCTTTACTCTGCCTGCAGGAGCCTGTGTGTGTCTGAGCATCGGGAGTGTTGGAGCGACCTTGTGCTGAGCATATTGAATTGGCTCAGTCGTACCATTGTGTATTTATCTTCGTTTCCTCCTACATGTGACAACGAAGGGCTTCTTCCCTCAGCGTCCCAGGCTGAGACAGCAGCAGGCTTACTACACGTGTGTTTCTCGGGTAGACAGAACCTATAAAAATGAATTTCAGAAAGAAAGCAAGATGATTGTACTTATTTATGGCCTTACTCAGTGATCATAATGATATTGAGCTTTCTTTAAATGCTTTTCTAAAGCCTTAGCTTAGGAAAATCCACATAAAATATGGTTTATGCTGTTTATCTTTTTAATTGTATTTTTCATGCTAAACCTCTTAAGTGCTGTTTCCAGCTTTTTCTGTAAAGTATTACAAATGAATTGAAGACTTTACCTACAAATCTCTTTGCTGTGTCCTAAAAAGATAAACAGAAGGTAGTTAAAGCCATTTATCACAGCATAATTGACATGTCTGGGATGTGTTAAGTTAGGTAAATTGGCAAAAGCTTATTCTCCATTCCGTATCTTGTAAGACGAAACTAACACCAAATGAAGCATAGTGCATTCTTGCTTTAGAAAGATATTGGAGGCTACTGCTGTATTTTTGTTTTTTTTATTAAGGTCAGAGACTGTTAAAGAGAACTTAGGACACTATGCTTTTGATTTTGTTAAGAAGTACTTTCTCTATAGTGCCTTTATTTAGCAAGTATAATTTGCCTTTCTAGGTTATTTATTTATTTATTAACTATGTCCATCAGGAAATTGTTACATCTACCTGGTCATTTTAGCTACTTACAGCACATGCTAAATACACTCAGTAAGCATTTCATTTAGCATTAATGGGGTAATTATTGCATGTGATATACTGATTTATAATAAAAGACACTTTTACTAGGTTCTGACATTTGTTCAATTCATTACTCATGTTAGATAGCAATTAAACTTTACAAGGTTATTTTAAATTGATCAGTTCAGAATTTTTGTAGCTGTAGTTACTATAATACATGTGCAGTGATGCATCATCTATGGCTACACTGTCATGTTAACTAAACATCAATTTTAAATCGTGTCTAGACATTCAGCTGCTAATTATAGCTACTCATTGTTTACAATCTGTGGTAGCCAAAAGGGCAGGATATGATTATTTAGGTAAAATAGATATTTTGGCCAATAATTGTTTCAAACTAAACTCTGTTGAAAACAGGGACACGAGGCTTTGGGATCTCTTAATTGTGTAGGAAATTGGATGCAAAAGGTGTATGATAGAATGGAAAATACACCGGAAATTCTGTTTCTCTGAACAACAGCGCAGACAGACATAAAGCCTGCTGCTTTTCATGAAAAGTACTTTTAGCACCTCCAGCTTTAGTCTTCTGTTTCCTTACTCTCCAGCAGTTTTTGGAAGAGGCTTGGGGAGTTACTGTTCCATTTTAAAATTCCCGTCAAACTGTAAAGTCCCTGTCCGTCCCGTGAAAAATCAGAGAAAGTGAACTCAAAGTTTCATTCTAAGAATAGGGGTGTGTTAGTGAAGAAGCTGACCTCTGTGCCGCTGGGAGAGGGACGTTGAGCTTGGACAAGGGAGGCAAATGAGCAGTTGGGTGGTCTCTGTGGGTCTCCAGAGCTGCTGCTGATATTTCAAGTCGGTGAGCTCCCTGCGGCTGTTGAATGTCTCAAAGGGAATGGGGCAGCTTCGGGCTCCCCATCGCCTCGGCAAATTCCTGCTCTTCCAACCAGCGGCGACAACCGTTGGTCCTGAAGAGCTGGGAAGCAAAATACTAAAACTCTCACTTTTGGCTTGTTGCTTGCTTTTGGGTTTTTTTTAGGAATTTTTTTTTTTTTAATGTGCTTAGTAGCTCTTAAAACTCCACTGCTGCATAGCTACTTTTTTTGTTATTTTATTTTTTCCTCCCTCAACAAATATAAAAAGGAGGAGGCTGAAATGGGAGGATACTTCAGAGACGAGAAAAGAGAAAAAAAGAACCTGGCTTTGAGAAGCAGTTGAAAGAAAAAACGTTCAGTCTAGCATTAAGTTTGGGCTGTGAATTCAGAAAACTATTTCCAAGTCTTTTAAGTCTGCTTCCTACCAAAGATGCCTGCCTTCTACCAAAATAATTGCTCGTTATTAGAGAGAAAAAGCACAAGCAGGATTTGCAATATCTGACTGAGAAACCAAAAATACTTTTTTTTTGTGGAAAATGATGTGAATAACCTTTAGTTAGATGACAGCTCTGGTGTCTAAAGGAAATCACTTTTATGTACAGATTTGTATGGTTTTGGTTTGGTTTTATGGTGTGGTTTGTTTTCGTTTTTTTGGGGTTTTTTTGAAGTGGTCATTTTCTTGATGTTATCAGAGACTGTATCCTCATGGTTTAGCGTGCTGTGGTATGCTGATTTTCTTGTACTAGTAGAAGTTATGTCTTCTGAATTTTCTCAGGATTTCAAGAGGAAAAAAGTTTTGTCAAAAGTCAGATGGTTTCTCACAACTTTATGTATTACAAAACTCCATCTTTTCAAGTCCTTGGAAATCGGGGAAAAAAAACATTGTAGGGAAGAATTCTGATCTCTTGTTCCGATTTATGAAACATATAAATTGTATCCATTCTTTTAAAATTTCCAATTAAATAGATTCTCACTCATTGTTAAACTGTTCCAAGGAGGAAAAATTGAAATCATAGAAAAAGAAGAAAGCATTTTTTAAAAGAAAGGCTTCTTACTGCTCATAGAATTGGCAAGTTGGATTTTATATAACAGCAAGTGACTGAAACATCGATTCAGAAATTGAAACGCCTCTGTAGTTTTGAAATGTGTCATCAATTTCCCCATGACTTCTGGTTTAATCATCTTGTGATTGCAGGAAGAAATTAAAATAAAAATCTATCACAAGAAAAACACTGTAAATAATTGTTTTTGTTTTTCTCTCTGATATAAACGGACAACCTAAATTATTTGTGTTGATTAAAAAAACCACCTCATCTACTGTCAGCTTTGTATTGTTTGTCCTTTTTTTATGTTTAAAATGCTACTCTAAAAAGACAGAGCACTTTGCATACAGCATGATGAAACAGGCTTTGGGTGTTTTTGGAGGTCTGCCCTTCTTGAACTTGTGTGTTAGATTCTACCTGGTGTTAACTCTTTCTTCCAAATATTATTTTTGTCTGAAACTCTTTTCCTTTATCAACATAGATTCTCATCGCTATTTCTACTGGAGCAATATATTTAGAAGAACCAAGTATTTGCAGGCTTTGTCCTACTGATGATTGGAAATAGGTGCCTGCCCTGTGCCACAAACACTAAAAACAAGAGTATGCGGTCAGAATCCTGAGCCTATATGCTGTTACAGGAGTAAAATTCTTAATACAAAGCCAAAACTAATTATGAGCAGGTTTGATAAACTAAAATTAAAAAAATAGAGCTGAGAAACCAGAGTGAAAAAGGACAGGTATGTGCTTACAAATTATTTTTCGTGTCTTTAGTACCTTGAGTAACACTACACATATAGCATGCTTCAGTGGAATTAAAAGTAGCATCTCCTCCCTTATTTTCATACTTTTAGCTTTTGAGTTTTAGCTCATCTGTCTGCAGAACCTTCTAACATAATATAGTAGGGTGATATTTTTTATAACTAATAGCATACGTGATTGCATAAGTACTTGTGGAATAATTAGATTCATTAAGCAATTAAAAAAATCAACTACTTGTTAGCTTAAACAAAAGTATAAGGGTTTAATTCTGATTTTTCTATTAGTAATTAATTTGTTTAACTAAGTGGAGAGAAATAAAATGCCCCAAAGTATGTCTTTTAGAGTAGATTGCTCCTATTGTGTTATTTAGTTTTGTCTGTTTGTATCTTACTGAAATTGCCTGTATTCTTCTTTCTTTATTTTTGCTTGTACATGAAGAGTCTTATTAGCACATCAGTAATTTGCAGTCTGAATTCCCTTGAGGGAATTCACACTGCAACTCTTTATGCAGATCTTCCAGGTGTCAGTGTTCCAAGTACAATGAAGAAACCTCAGGTTTGCGAAAGAAATTCTCCTGTATCAAGGCAGTCATTCTTTTTGTATTGAAGAAAGGTAATTGAAAAGAAAGTTATTGCAAAAATTACTTTCTCTCACAAATTGATGTCTTGGCTCCAGGAGTAGGAGCAGCTTGAGATCTGGTCTAGTTGAGAGGTGGCGTCCCTGCCCATGACAGGGAGGTTGGATTAAATGATCTCTAAGGTCCCTTCCAGCCTAGGCCATTCTAGGATTCATGATTCATGGGAAAAGTGAAGCTTTGCTTGCAGCACTAGGCCGTAATGGGTGACAGCATCCAAGTTGTTTTTACAGGTTTGCATTCCATAACTTTATCTTCACATCTCTCTCTCTCTCTTATGCTGCGTTAATAAGTTCCTTATCTCTGGTTATGAAAGGGGAGCAGTGGAGAGGTCATTACCTCCAGAGAATAGCTGCTTGCTTTTTTTCTCCTGCCAGGGTTATAACCTGAGCTGTTGCTCTGCTTCTAGGAGAGGCTGTCCTGCCTCCTAAGGCGAGGCACTTGCCCAGGGATCTGCATTCACTTTTACATGTTGTGTACAGGCAGTGGAACTCCCTGCCTGTTTCATGCTTGGCGTGCTGCTCCTCCCGGTGTCACCCACAGCACTGGCTCCTCGTGTTCGGTGGCAACCCGCTGTGGTTGAGCAGGACTTATACATTCACATTCTTGTCTGCTTGGGCTGGTACAATTAAAGGCTACGTCCAGAGGGTTAAGACAGATGCCTGTCACTTAAAAAAATGTAAGTCCAGGCTTTAGATCTTCAGCAAGCGGCTCAGCTGCCACTCAAACTGGCAGTTTCCACCCGCTGCTCACACTTTCCAAGGAATCGTGCTCTGCTGTGCAGAGTGTGTGTGATGGATTGGGTTATGTAGGAAGTCCTGGTGGCAGCTGTACGTTAAGTATTTGGCATTCGTTGGAGCGGGGCTGCAAAGTGAGGCAGTTGTCATTAGCTGAATGTCCTGACCAGCTGGTTCTTGAATGTGATATTTGACTCAAAATGCTCTTTTGACTCTGACTCAGTGGATATTATATATGTAAAGTGGAGCAGTGCCAGCGAGCAGAATAAGTTTTGCTGCTGTACCTTGCTCAGAGATGCTGCGTAGGGCAGCGTGTGGAGTAGCAGAAATGGAACAATCTTGGTTCGACCTTTCTGATGTGGTCAGGGACAGTTTTTGAAAGACGAGCTGCGGGTGGTGTTAGGGCACTGGATTGTGAGTGAAAGCAGCAAGATGCTTTCATCTTAATCCCACAAGGTAAAGCAGCATGTTTCATATCTGCTTTTTTGTGTTTTAATTAAAGTTACGGAAAGATAAAAAATACAAGATCTTATTAATCATAGATGGCCTTTCACCTGCTTCAGCACCTCAGTTCACTTTCTGCTATTTTTCTTTTAGGCTATGACAGACTTACCTTAGTTTAAGTTTAAAGATGATCTCTCTTGATCCTGCCTTCCCCTTCATCCTGCCCTGCCAGGGTAAGGGGATGGGAATGGACCAAAAGGAGACAGGAAATGTATTTTCATGAACACAGCTCGGGCAGCCAAGCTGCTGGTGAGGCATGGGGCCACGGAGCTGCCGCAGAACCAGGCAGCGTCTCTGCTGGGGGTGACTACTGGTGGTCCCCATTTCCCAGCGGTGCCATGCCTTCGGCCTCACAGACTGCAAGTCCAAGTCCTGCTCTTCTAATGACTGCAGGTGATCCACAGTCATGAAGTGAAAAAACAGCTTTTCTCTATGTAATGTGGGAACAGAAAAAGTGTGGTTGTGAACTGCAAGCTTAATTGCAGTATATTTAACCTCTAGCTTTTCCCTTCGTGTATCTTCTTAATGTATGTTTCCTGTTATGTAGTTTCTGTGTCACAGAGATTGAATCTTCGAAAAACAATTGAATCTACTAAACTATAAAATACTAAGAATCATAGCACCCTTCTTAATAACATATGATCTCCATAGTAAAATATTTTTGTTATAATTAATAGCTGTGTTATATTTTTCATAACTGTATGAGGATTAATGGAGCAGAAATGTGGTTTACGGAGGACTTCCATAATTTTTCAAGTAGAATAGTACTCTATTGATTATTTTTCATTTCAGGATATTTGTTTCAGTGGGAATTTTACTAGATTCAGACAAAACTTATTATTCCAATGTATCTAACATCTTTACAAGTGAAAGACTTTATCTGTGAGATAACTGTATCTTATTGACTTTACTGTATTCATATCACGGCTATCATAAGGGAAAGGACATTGATTTAAAAACAAAAAAATAATCCTGCATGGGAGCAGATCCTGTAGCTTGTTCTAAAATAGCAAAGTCTAGTGACTTTGTTCAAAACAGTAGCTTTTTCAAAGCAAATGGCTCCTATTTCTGCATTACTGTTGCTTGAAGGTTTTGAAGTTACCATGAAAACAGAAGGGGAAACAGTAATTTCCTTTGACCAATGGGACCTGAGCATAGACCCGGTTGTGTAAAAGAAATTATAAATTCTTGCAGAAGCAAGTCTCAACAGTCCATCTGGTGTATAAAATTGAAAAAGCTTATCCTCAGAGGAAGAACAGGAGGGAGATAAAGAATAACAGGTTCCACTCCCTGTTCTTTCCTAGCTGCTGTCCACAGAGGCCTGGGAAGGCTTTAAGGCTGCTGGAAAATACTGGCTGCTAAAAGGGAAACCAGGGAAAGTTACAGAAGAGCAGCAGGAAAGCTAAAGCGGCTTTCAGATACAGAGAGGTGGTACCGTGCTTGTCAGCCACAGCCACCTGCGTGGTGTAACATATTGGGAATTTGTGACTCGCTGAGGAGGAAGACCTCAGAGACAGCGGTGGAAGTGTGAAGGAAGGGGTGAAATCTCAAGTGATACTGCTTTTTCCAGAAAAAGTTCACGTTTGCCCCTTTACACTTTGGGCAGGGAAGGGAGGATGGAGCGTGCCACGTTACTGCGGGCTAACGATGCGCCAGTTTGCTCAGGAGCCTTCCCAGCCTGGTGCCAGTTGGCAAACTGGGCTTGTGTTCAAGCATCAGTCAAGAGACTACGGGATGAAACTGTTTTGCAAACAGTGCCTCTCCATGTGATTTTAATTATGAGTCTGCAACATCTGGCTGTGGTTTTGGAATCGGAACTCATACATTTGCATGCCCTGGTCCCCGCAGACATGATTATGATTTTGGAAGGTGAAAAGTGGACTCTGCATAAACACTGCATCCGTGGCTCGTAATATCACCTCTTTGGGTTGTGTCTTAACAGCCTCAAACAGATCTTTTGAAATCGCTTAGGAACGTTGAGTTTGCTGGAAATTTCACTGTTTGATTGTGCCTGAGGTTGATTGTTTTTTTTCTTGTTGTTTTCCAACTCCTTCATGAGTTTCTCACTGTTATTTCAACCAGTTCTGTTCCACCAGAACACGGGGCACTGCAGCGTTTTCTGTGCAAACCTGAGATGCCAAGGACCATGCCACAGGGAACTGAGCTGGAACGTGGTTGTATCTTGCATATAGTGAGCTCCAAAACTACCAATTCTGATGCAATTGAGATGTTTCTGTCAAAAAGACTTAGAATATACACTTATATTCATGCTGAATTAGTGCTAAATTCAGGATACATTTTTTGTATTTTTTAATTGTTACATTTTGGAGGTGATTTCATTATCTCGGTGTCACCATTAAAGGCAGTAACTGGAAGATGGGAACAGAATTAGTTACAGTTGCCCAAGAATCTACAGAGACTGAGAAATGGAAGCAAATGAGGAAATGAAATGCCCTAACGCTTTAGAACCTATGTAAACAGTGATGTTGATAATTGCATCAAGTAGAATCATTGACATTTATGTGTTGCATGGGTGTATGCAGTATTTTAGGTAGAGCATGCTTAAGAAAATTAAAAAAAAAAAGGCAAAAATGTTAAACTTTTTAATTTGATGTAGTGCTTAAATGAGCAAGATGTGCAGTATTTGTGCAGGGGAGCCAGCTCTCAGCTCTTCTGCGTTTCGATTGGAAATATGCTTTATTGCCGCTTCTTTTTGCAATGATAAAAAAATCAGAAACAAGTAAACCACAGTGATACAGTGACAACTAAGACTGAGCGGTAATAGACATAGAACAGTCTGGTATGACCAAAGTGCTTCCATGGTCACTGTATGCAATGAAAGCTGCATTTATTGCCCAACGCAGTATGAACTTAACTTTGTTTTTGGTGGGCAGTTACTAAAAGCCTGTGCTCAGTTTTTTTCTCTTTGGAGTTTGAAAGCTGAAGGTGTTCTTCTTTAGAAGTGCAGCGGATGTGTTGGGGGGAATTGTTTAGTAGGTTGATAGAGCTAGGTCAAAGGCTGGACTCAGTCTTCTAGGTCTCTTCCAGCTGATACAATTCTGTGATTCTCTGACTGTCCTGCAGTGATGGCTCAGCGCACCTCCAGCTCCATCACAACTTGTCACAAGGAGTGAAATAAGAGAATGAAGTTGACTCTCTGAGAGAGGCAACAAAAGCAACAAACTCATCAGTACAGTGTGACTTCATTTCAGCGGTAACCACGCGTGTTCAGAAAATGACTGGCACGGAGTCACAGTCAAATCAATGCTTGTTAAAGTACGAACAAGAGATGGATCATAGAGTAATTATGTTGGGGAAAAAACTTGTAGCAGTTCTAGTAGTAGGGCTAGAAGTGACTAGCAGTTTCTTTATGAGCACTCTTGAAGTAAGTCTTTCAAGAGCATGCTCGTGTATGGGAGGGATCCAGAATATAAATATATTATTTTAAAGGCACTTCTTGTGATGGCCTGTCTTATATCAAAGATATTTTCTGAATTTTTGCCGCCATCAATGAATCGGTAATTATTTACTGTATCATTGTATTTTCTCATTGTTTATAGTAGCACATGTGGATTTATTTTTATTTTTTTTTAATTTCTCCGTAGATTCTTAATTTAAAATTCCCAACCTGAATTCCATATCCCAGACTTGACAGGAAGTTTGCAGCATTCAGTTCTGCGATTTTTTTTTCATTTTTTGTTACTTTTTTTTTTTTTTACCAAGCATAAAGGAGTGCGTAGCGTGCTACAGGATGAGCAAGTTACTTGTGGCTGGCTTTCGACCACTGCCATCACTCATTGCTTCAGCTGGAAGGAGCAACCGTGGCAGGCCAGAGAGGGTTGGTGTGTGCCGGGAGAGCCGAGGGATGCGCTCGGCAGTTTGCTGTCACTGAAGTCAATGGTAAAGAGTTCATTGATTCCAGGGGAACGGGATCAATTAGTCTTCAGTTAGAACATGACCTTCATATGCTTTCTCTAATCAGCATTTCTGTGTTACATGAGTGCTGCTTGGCACTGTCCTAGCTCCAATCTGAGTAATTTTTGTTTCAATGGAGCTACCTTACGGCGTTTAGATTGAGGTAAAGTAAATTGAAGTAAATTATTTCCTTTGCTTTATGCCTGTACCCATGCGAGTCTTACTTAATGCCACCCATTAGTTATCTATCTCATCTATTATCCATTATTTTATTTTTCTTTAATTTAGAAGCTCTAGATTTGCTTCATTACTCTTTCACTTTTGCTATAGATCCAACAGCAATGACCTGTTTTTAAAAAAAAAAGAGGTCATGCAAGATGTACATAGGCAAATACACCAGTTGTTAATCAAGTGAAATTTATTACCTTTTAAGAAACAGAACTGCACATTTTCATAAAATCTTTGAATATGCTAGTTAATTGGTGTGTCATCTTTTTTGAATGTGCAGATCACTTCACCCGGAGTGCCATTCCGTGTTGTAAATTTTGTTTTCTGACTTGTAATCGTTAGTGGTTATTCCCCTGATGATCTTATTAGCCTTGAGTACAACTACCTCATATATCCCACTGAATAACTAGAAGTCTGTGGAACAACTTAATATGCATGAGTATCCAGAGTTATTTTTAGTCTTTTTTTATTTCGTGGGAAGTAAACCGAAGCGACACTGTCACTATATAACATCATCTTCACTAATTCTAGTGTTAAAAGACTGAAAACTGTCATATTCTTTAGAGACAGGTAATGTCTCTCATTTGATTGATATAGATGGAAAATACAAGCAAGCATTTTAAATACAAACTGCTTGAAAAAGCTCTATATCTTATTTGATTTTTTTTATCCCCAAAATACATTAACTAGACGAGTAAAAGATAATTGCATTTCTGTCTTTAGACCGTAACGTGGACTGTACTTTTTCAGAGCTGTTTAAGCAATAGCTGAGTGTGGTCCCACAACACTTTTTCTTTATTGATCTATGATTACAGGTATTAATACATAACTGTATTATAAAAAATGATAAATTACTACATACAAGAGTTATTTTGATGATGATACTTCTATATAGAGGCTGTGATTTGAAAACTGAGGTGACTAGCTTTGTCGCCTCATTATCATAGCACTTCCCTATGTTTTTTCACAAATGTTCCTAAATTCTGTTTTTCTGTGTACTCCGTAAATGAAAACGGTTTCGTCCTCTTTAGTGATCTTTCTTTGTGGGTTTTTAAGGCTGATATCCTCGACTCTGCATTTACAGGGACTCTGAATTGCTGGCATCATGAGAGTAATTACAAATGTTACCTCTCCTTAGAGTTTGAGAGGAAAGTTGGAATTTCTTTGGCATTTAAGTCTTTTTTTTCCTCTTCTGGAACTAGGTTTGCATTACAAGGTGCTTATGAATTCCAGAGCAGCTGCTGACTTTGCCTGCTTGCATTGGCCTGTACAAATTGAATGGTTTTCTGGCTTTGGTTCGGTGTTGCTGACAGTCGAATATTTTTGTGTTTATTTAATTTTTTATGAGTGTGTCTGTTTGGAGAGGTTTATGGTTTTGGATTTTTTTTTGTTTGCATTTAGGCTTTTGTTGTTGTTGTTGCTTACTTTCTTTTGTTTGGTTTGTTTTTTCTTGTTGTTTTTCCTGTTTGTTTTGTTCCTTTGCTTTTTTTGTTTCCCCCCTGCTCCGTCCCAGGCCAGTTAGAGAACATGTAAGGGTAGGGCTGGCTTCTGTACATCTAACTACAGTGGTGAGTGTTCTGGTCACAGGCGAGATTATTCTGAGTTTTCATTATCCGGGTAAACATCATTTTGGTTTTTATTGCTCTATAGTGGAGCAGAAAAATAACTAAATCTATGACCATTTTGAACCAGTCTGCTTCTAATGGGACGTGGGACAAAATGGATGAGCTGGGACCTGAGAAAAGAAAATAGCGGCGCCGATTTTATGGAAACATTTAAGTGTAAGGTCACACCAGGGAAGATGCAGTTTCTTGAGCTGTTTGTTTTAAGTGCCAACTGCTGTTTGGTTTCTGAGGATTTCTAGACACTGAAGTCTCCAGCATATGTCAAAGTTTTAAAAACACTTATTATCCTCGCTTTTTTCAGATGATACACTGAGGCGCAAAGAGTTTATGTGATTTCTCCAGTGAAAACGGGAATAATGGAACACTGGAATCCTGGTTTTTAGCACTGAATGTATCTATAATGTGTATGTGCCAATGTGATGCTTCTATATATTTATATATCTGTAGTGCTAATATATATTATTTTTTCTCAACTGTCTTGTTTTGTTTGTGATAGATTTATGTTGGTTTTTTTTTTATTTTCTGTTTTTACCTCGCTTAAAACTTAGCCTTTCCTCAAATACCATGAAACATTTGTGGCTGTCCTAATTCTGGCTCATAAACTATACTAAAAACTCCTCCTTCAACTGACAGCTTTCTTTGCCAGATTATACTATTCCCAGCTGATTAGTTATCATAACCGCAGGGTTTTTTCTGAGAAGTACAATTAGCAGAATTTGTTTCAAGCTGCTATTAGCAGTTTGCTGTAGAATATTTCTTTAATGTTTTCTGAGCAATGAATGTTATTTATGTATTTTTGAAAAATCTGTTGCGAAGAGTATCTTTTCATCCCTTTCCTTTCTTTCCTCTTCCTTCAACGCCAAGAAATAAAAATTCAAGTCGTGAGTAAATCTGGAACTCAGCACAGCCC
Organism: Apaloderma vittatum; assembly: GCF_000703405.1. Taxonomy (NCBI): domain Eukaryota; kingdom Metazoa; phylum Chordata; class Aves; order Trogoniformes; family Trogonidae; genus Apaloderma; species Apaloderma vittatum. Next base: position 10,991 of record NW_009706251.1, on the reverse strand, counting down.
TGGAATTTAACTGTGTGGAGTTCTGGATATGCAGCAGTGTTTTTTGTTAAAATATAACTGTTTACAGTAAAATAAAATTATTTCCAAAACACCCTGTAGAGAGGAAGCCTGGAGGAGAGGGGGGATTAGGAGCTTTCAGGAGTGCAAACTTGGGGGTTTCTGTACCTATGAGCAGGGTGGGTACTGATTTAAAAGAATTTTCACCTCATAGCTGAAACTAGAGGGAGATTAAAATAAGGGTTGTGCCCTATGCCAGCATGGCCATTTCATTCTCATTCATTAGGAATTTCAGAGACTCAAAGCTATAAAGCAGAAGGTGGTGGTTTTATGCCTCTTTATTTATCAGCACTGATTGAAAAAGCAGACAGCAATCCTGCATGTAGCTTTTATAGAAGTTTATAAAGATAAAAACCCGATAATATATCCTTCACTTCTAGTAAGGCAGCTGATGTTTACTGAATATCTGCTGAAGTGTGATTAAATTCTTGGGAGAGGAAAAAAAAAAAGGAAAAGAATAGTTAGTGCAAGGAGCTGTTAAAAAGCACTAGAAATAAATGCTGGAAACTGGATGTGCCTGTTTCCGTAGTGGACACAGCTGTGTGGTGGGAGGTAACGCAGCAGATTTAAGTGGGAGAGGGAGGGTGCAAGAAGAGAATGGAACTAGTCCCATATTTCACACTGTCATGGTCCAGCGGTTTTGAAAGGGTTTCTTGCAGTTGAACAAAATTTTGAAGAAGGGAGATTCAAAAAACACCCGATCGCACTACATTTTGAATGTGTTTATAAATTGGAGCAGCAGACTCCTGTGGTAAGAAAGATGTGGATAGGCTTTTTGTTGCTCAAAGTCTGAAGCCATAAACTCTGTCTGCTTCTGTTTGTACTTAGTTGTTCTGACTTCATATTTCATTTCAACAGTGCGAAGGCTGAAATGCTACAAACGTACCTTGGAAAAATGCTGTAGATTGCTCTTCTAGCCGCACAGAAAATCAAGCTTTTATTAATTTCTTTTTAAAAAATTGTTAATTAAAGGATCTGAATCTACTATTACTGTAAACTTTCTATTTTACGTACGTCTTCCACAGTTGTGGATATTTAAAAATATTGCATAGACATTGAACGAGAAGCTGGACTGAGTATTTACAAGACATAGGTAGAATTTTCATAGACTAGGGAAATGTCAGTTGTGCATATTAGGCCATTAATGATCGTTTTCACATTGACCAATTAGTGGCAGGCAACAGAGCTATTTTAAACTCAGGATAATATTTATTTTAAATTGAATGGTTATTTTCAAACTGAAGTCATAGGAGATTGCAACCTGCTTCTCTCTCCCTTTTCCTATTCTTCCTTTTCATTTGGTTTTAAATAGAAATAAAAGACTAGAGAGATTTACATTGGCCAGAGTTTAATTTGTATTGACATTTATATCTTACCTCTGAGGTTTAGAAAAAAATGGAATCAAATTAGGTCAGACACATACAAATGAGAAGATATTGCTTAGAGCTGCGTGAGCACTGAGACACCTAAATCCAACTTAAACAAAAGTGAGCTTGGAGCTCAACCCAGCATGTGAAGAGAAATCTATGTTTTATTTTCTGATGGCATGAAACTGAGTCAGAGGGAGATAATTCAGAATGCTGTATTTATATTAATAATAATTTCATCAACAATATTTATAGGAGAGAAAAGTATTGATTTATCCGACACCCTATAGATGACACAGAGCGTACAAACTGAACTTGCTTGCGCTGTTGTTGCTGCAGGTCTTGGTCATCCCACACAATTTAGCAGTGTGCGATCACAGGCATTTTATATTACAAAATAAACTTGGCTTTAGGGGAGTATAACTTGCATGTAGGACCAAGATACTATGTAAGGAAATCATAACAGCATACATGAGTTATTTTCTTTTTTTTTTTTGAAGTAATTGCATGAATATCCCAAGATTTCCTTCCCTATCACCCTAGTACCTACCGATTCGTGGCACACATTCAGTGTTCTCAAAAGCTGTTTTTATAAACTTGTCTTGTGATTGTGTATTGAGTACAGAAGTACACAATGTATGCTTGACGTGGCCCAAAGAGAATATCAGTTGGATTTTAATTTGGGGGCTTTTTTTTTCAGAACTCAGCTTTCTCTTAACTGTAAATTTCTACCCAGAGTTTTTTATTGCCCAAGAACTTTGTGTTGATATCAAGTGGGATAAATATTTTGCTGTTTATCCGTTAAGCCTTATGCAACACTTAGTGTTAAACAACAAAAGCTGCATCTTAGATATTCTATCACATTGATGTTGCTCATTACATAGTTATTCCTGTGATTTTTGATCGGCCAGGCATTGAAATGAAGCTGCGTGGAGCAGGCAGGTTGTCTCCAGCCAGAGAGAAGCGTAAGACCTTAGCCAGAGGAGATACTGCTGAAATCACCTTGTACATCCTGTCAATGAAATGGGTATTATGAACATTATCTGCTGACCCTGATGGCTGATGGTGTTTTAAAATCACTAATAAAAAGCTGGTTGTGATGATAGGAGTTGTTGGCTGATGGGGAATTACCTGATGCTTTTAAGACAAGCTGCAGTGGCTCCATGTATCAGCTACCTGTTAAGTGCGGTGCTGGGAAATTAGGAGGTTAGGTAAGTTGTTGTGGAGATTTTTGTGTAAGGGGTTCTTGAAGACCTTGGGTTTCTTTAATAGCTTGCAGCTTGAATCATATCCCTTACATTTCACTATTGGTGATTCTAAAAGTAAAATTGTTTTTCTATGACCATTTATACTGATATAATTGAGAACTTACCCAAAACCACAGAGCTGTGCAGTTTCCTGCACAACTAGGGAAACAACCTCAAGGTAAAGCTTCGTAACGTGTGAGCATTCATCCTCTCCCTTCTCTCACCGATGTTTGAGAATAATAAAATGTGGCAGTGTGACAGGATATCTTTTGGAAAGACTTAGTACTTAAAATGGACTCTCTGTATTGCAATACTAAATTGTACGGTTACGAGCATAAAACATCCCAAATAGGTTTACATTTAAGTTGCAACAGAACGAGGGAGATAATGTCACAAGGAGGCAACAAACTGGGAAAGCAAATCCCAGTGTACATCAGCTCCTTATTTCAGTCTCCAGTTAGTCAGGAAGTGCAGGACTTAATTTTGAGTCACGCATTGCCATGGAATAAATATATTAAGTAATTCTTCTGAAACTCTTCAGCCTCAGGGATAAACCCAATGACAGTGGAGACCAGGCTGAGGAATTAGGGCAGGTCCTGGTGGCTCACTCAGTGGCAGTTCCCACCTCCCAAAGCTTTTCCTTCTCTTGTCTCTCTCTCCCCACATGGTTTAGGCTCTTTACTTTTTGTAGTTTTCTACTATTTATTTGAAGGCTGCTTCCTTCCCATCTCCCTTTTACTTACGCTATTTTCTTGATGGCTATCACACTGCCTCTCTCTCCCAGAATGTTATTGCTTCAGATTTTATGAATAATCCAAGTGCAGCCTGGCTTCCTGGAGACTGTGGGTGTATTAGTCTAAAAATGACACGTAAACAGCTGGTTCTTTAGAACATGGGGTAGATTTTTCCTCTGGTCCATAGAACCACAGTGGATTAAGTCAACTCCTAATAGTGAATGGAGCCATAGCAATTTTTCTGCAGCCAGGTATTGCAACATGGAATAAATATTCAGAAATACTTTATTCAGTTTAAGTTAATTCAGTTTAAATTAACTTCTGCTGAGGCAGTTAACTTGATGAGCAGGATGAGGCTTTGATCTCAGAAGTGTGCTTTGTGATTATTCTTACACAACTTGTGTGTTAGTCAAACTTGAGCCAGTTAAATTCTGCTTTACCAAAAATCATGTCCTTTCTACATTTGAAAAGTCAACTTTTTCACTGCCTGAATCTGTGGGTTTTCCCAGTTTCTGCTTAATTAAGTTAAAAACTTTCTAGGCAGCTTGTGATATATGAATGGACTGAATTGTGCTTTTACTATAAGAGCTTTTTTAATGCTAGGAAAATAAGCCGCACATTTAAAAGGGGACTAGCCTGTGATAGTAGTTTCTGTGACTTCCAGAAAATGTATTTGTCTTAATAATAACATTGATTTTCATAGCTCTAATAACTGCAAAAATAATTAAGAGCATGTCACTGAACTGAAGAGGGATGCTTCCTATTCACTTGAGAGTCAATTTAAATTACAAATGAAATAAGGAAAAAGTGCCCTAAAAACTGATGTGTACATATTTGTACCACAGCGAACAGATAGCAATTAGCGATAAGTGATTTGCCTCAAAGTTCCTTTGAATGGCTCATGACGCAAAGCTCGATACACAGCAAATAAGCTTAGCCTCACTGGAGAGAAGACAGAGAAGTTAATCTTCCCTCCAGGGCAATAATGTTCCAGGTGATATATTTACAATGGATTTTGTCACATTGTGTTTTAAGACGCCTAAACAATGGGTTTCCGCTTTTTTTTTTCTTCCTTAAGAGATTATTTCACGAATGATCTATTTAGCAAGGCTTAGACTTCCCTTAGAAGTTTCTATTTTTCTTTCCACGTGAATCAATAGCATCAGTTAGGATTGATTAGTAAGGTCAAACTTGGTATCGCAGCGGGAAGATACGTAACCAGAGGTGGTCATGGCGTGAGCACACAGTATTGACTCATTATGCTGTTGTAACTTCATGTGTAAATGCGTGAGATTTAACAGCAGTTGCTGCATCTGAAGGCCACTAAAATACACATTGCACAGAAAATGTTTAAAAACCCAGTAGCTGACCCAGAATTCCATCCAGCTGAATTGCAGACTCATAAGGAGGGATGTTTCGACAGCTGTTTATTGATGAAATAAATAATTTTCTAACTAATTGTTGATGAACATTGCAATGACTATAATGAGGTCTCAGCTATATTTTGCTTCTACCAACACACACAATCGCTGAAGTTATTTACTGATTACAGATGTTTTTTATATTGTTCTGTCAAATTTACCACCCTTAGTGATGACAACTTTTAGGGATTCCTATAGATATTATACTCATACTGTGCTTTATTGAGCAACTTGTCTCAATTATATTTTGTGGCAGAGAATTATTTCACATACACATTTTTTCATTGATCATATTTGCATCTATTGGATTTTATATGCCTCAGCTATTTCTGATTCTTGGTTTTGATTGTTTGATTTGCCTCCTGAAAAGCGTATAGTACAATTTGACATTACCCAGTAGAAACACGTTTGAAGGCAGATTTATTTTTCCCTGCATTCTAGTTTGGCAGAAATAGGACTACTGTCTCTATATTTCCCTGAGTGTGTTTCCTGATGAATATCTTTCCTGGCTGAACTGGAAAAGATCGAACCACCCAACCTGTGGTGTTGTAAGTGGTTAGGCCAGGTCTGCTCTTGAAGCACTGGGGCTCAACAGGTGGGCAGTTGTGCTCCACAGTATGCCCAAGAAAATATGAGGTATGCGAGTGTGTTTGTGTTTCTGCCTAGGTAATCCAGGATAGAAATATGTGAGACTTAATGACATGTTAAAAATAATAGTAACTATGAGCCTTAAAAGATTGTTTTCTGCCAAGTCTCTCCTCAGAATAAACTTTTATTCACCACATTATTTATATGATGGATTTCATTGATGTATTTCTTCCACACAGAGGAAGATAGGGTGCTGGGACTCTTGACAAGTCAATTAAAACGTTGTGGGATGGCTCTGGTGTGTACCCTTAAATAGCTGGCTGCCTCCCGGGGGGCTGAGGCTTCTTTGTCATCCACCAGTGCGGTGCTGGCTTGGCAGTCAGGCTTGTGTCTTCCAATCAGCACCTGCTTTACCGATCCACCCCAAAATCAGTGGGGAAGTGCTATGCCAAAAAAAAAAAAATAATAATGGCAAGGTTAGGTCTTCACACTGAACAGCAAATGTGCAAGAAACTTAAAAAAGGTGGAAAACCAAAGTATGGTTTTATTGCTGTACACATCATGTTCCAGAAGGTCCTACAGGAAGGTGGAGTAGTTATTTCTGCAGCCAGTGCCAGCTCGTTTGGAAAATCAGCGTGGCAAATTTAAGCAACTTCTAAACCCTCGCACTCCCTTCAGAGTCTACCAAGGGTATTTGTTGAATGCTGGATACGAACTGCCTCATTAAGAGAGAAATTACTTGCGTTGATTTTGATGATTTTGGGCTTCGTTTCAAAAGCTTGAGATGTTGCTCTGGTGTGGAAGTTGAATAAAAGGACTTCAACATTAAAAAAAATTAAATGCTTGTAAAATTCCACGAGTAAGCTGGCAATCAGAAAAGTACTGGCACCTTTCCATGATCTGTAGTCTTACTGGAATAAATGCAAATCATCTTTGGGCTGAAAGTTGCACATGTGAAAGCTTTTAATTTTGTAAAAATGAATTACCTATAATTATCTTGTTGTTAATACGTAGAAGTAGACTACTAAAAGATATTGAGTATTCACAGTAATTTACCATTAATCAAGGGGAAAAAAATCTCAAAAGACAGGTTAAAATCACATTACTGCAAAACCAGCTTACATCTTACATTAGTAATTTGCTGTGTAAAATTCAAACCAGAAATAACAGCAGTGTGTGAGACTGTTAATTGACGGTTTGGTGCAGGAGCTTCTTACAGCAATAAGAGGTCATATAAAAAGGGAAAAGAAATAGTTGTCCCAAAATGCCCATAATCTAAAAGGCATAGGTGAAAAACTGATTTACTAAGAGCTGTACACCCTATCGGGGCTGCTCGTTGTTTTCAGGGACTGTGCAGTCTGTCTTTGCAGCAAGGTCATACCAAGTATTTAGAGGTGCTGTGGCAAAATGGGGGATCACACATCCACCTTCCCTCATTTTGGTGCTTTTCTGCCAAAGGAAAGGAGAGCAAACGCGGAGCGGTGTCGCATACGTTCGAGCGAGCACAGATGAGACCTCTCTGCATGCTCACACAAAAGCAGGGGAGTGGGATGTCTTGAGCATGCGTTGCAGTATTGTGACCACCCTGATCTTTCACCGTAGATTTAGTTTGCATATTGTTAAGATTGCAGTTAAAATTACAATAGACATACATTATATTTCCTTGAAAAGCTCCAACTTCAAATTTTCTATGTCTTCAAACTCTAGAAACCTTCCCAATGGATGTCTTGAAGATACTCATATCTTTACCTGCCCCTTTACATCCTTTTTGCTACAAATGCTGGTTGATACTTATCATGACAGTAATCCTTTTGAAAATAGCGAACATAAAAAAGCTTACAGTTTGTCGTGCTGAAACAGCTTTTTTGAATCGGGTTGTAAGTGAGAAAGGAGTGCAAAAACTTTGAAGTCTGGTAAGGAAATGTAAACGTGATGATTCTAGCGCTGCTGCAAGAATGGGAGTGCGTGCCATGGAGTTGAAGGGCTTCCAAAAGCTCCTCAGTGCTGAAGACTTCACTGATGGCATCATTAAGGAGCAAAGGTGCAGGTTCCTAAAGAATTCCGGTGCTCCTACAGGCATTGTGTAAGCTGCTGTGACTTGAGACAGCCTCCTACCATTGTCCTCAGCCTAATGTGTTGCTGGGAAGCTTTGGTCTTTTTATGACGCTGACAAGTGGTAAGAAGCCACTTTGTGGTTTGATCTTGTCAATTTAGCAGCAAAAGTACAAATAGTCCAGTGGATTTTCCAGGTAGGGAGTAGTTACTGTAGCTGAGACTTTTCATGGTTTAGCCTTTGCAGTTTCTCAAGTCCTTTGGTCTTTTAAAAACAAGCACACATTTTTTAGCTGATAATGAGCAAGAATATTTCATAGATTCTATACGAATAGCAGTGATATATGAATGTGCAAAGATGGAAGATTTTTTAAAAATGCTACGTGCCAGCATATAACATTATTCAGTTGTCATTTTTAGAATTTCAGATTAGGTGATCATTTAACATAGTACTTAAGAACAGATTTTAAAATACTGTCATTAAGATAACTTATGTTTTTATTCATTGTCAGTATATGTGATGTGCCATGTACCATATCCTTATATATGTGGTATTTCAGAGGCCACCCTACTGCTCTTTCATCTCAAGTCATTCATAAATATTCTTGTTGAGCTCAGTTATGTCAATGCCGAGAGTTTATAAAAAATCTTTAGATTTTTACTGCGTACCTGAAGGTAGACCATTGAAAAATGAATCGATGGTAACTCATTTGGAAGTGTTTTATCACTATTATGTGCCACTGAATTAGGGAGGGGCAGTATGTACTAATTCACACACAGGCAAATGTAGAGGTTACATCCTGAGCACATTTATCCAAAAAAATAGTAATGGAAAGCTTCTTGTCAGCTCAATAACATGCTCAAATTTCTTCCTTTGCACACTGTTATGTGTTATCTTTTCTGTCCGTCAAAATTAAATAGTTTGAGGCTTGAGGATTTTATTAATCAAGTAAGTTCATTCAAATTAGTTTAATTTACTTAAAAAGCTCTGTCAAGACGTGAATCCATGTGATCTCACTGTTTTTAACCAAGAAGGGAGATGAAAATAAAAACTGCAACTCCTAAGTCTTCCTAATCCTTCTTGTAAAGATCAGAACAGAAACCTAAGGGTCTTTCTGCTGTCACTGAAAGGTGTGAAGCCAAACAGATAACATGCTTCATAGTAAAAGGAGCAGAATGTTTTGCTTGTTTATTCTTATTTTACTTAAGCATTTACTCTTTCGGGTCCAATTTCCCTCCCCAGTTTAGTGTATTTCTCCTTATAAGAATATGCTTGGTTAGAACATATGGGTTAGTTGTACCACAGCGTGGCCGAGGAAAATTCAAAGGGACATAATTAATCAAAATGCATGGCAACAGCATATTTCCCATCCACACCGAAATTCCTGAAAATAAAGTTGACTGTGAGAACAGCTGGACCTTGAACTTTTATCCTTAAAAAATTTGGGAAGATTTATTGAGGAAAACAAGAGAATGAAGATATAAATCAGTTATGTAGGTTGGTCTTAGAGGAATATATACACCAAGACTGAAAGCATTCATGGGTATTGCACTTTATATTCTTACAGCTTTATTGGCAAGCACTGACTTGTTGCTTACGCAGCTGCCCGTTTTAAACAAACACACAGGTCAAAATTACTTTAATCAGCTTTATTATTTATTGTACCATTTATAAATTTATGTTTCAATTAGGCTTTATATTTAGATTGACGAGAAGATACACTGGCACGGTGAAATTTTGCTGTGGGTTTTAAAACAATTTAGTGTGATGATCTCTGTTTTATGCTGCCATTAAATGTTTAGGAATATTGGTGCTGTATATCCGTTTGCCTGGTTTTGGAGCATTTTCATTTTCTGTTCAGAATGCAATTCATGTTAAACTACTTATTAACTGGTTTTGGACTTTGAGGAAGACGTTTATTGTGAATTGGTGAATAAGTTCTTCCACTCTTCATACTGTTCCTAGACACTAAATAATAAATAAATATTTTTCAGAACAGTCCTCAGGAAAGAAGTTTGGTCAAACTCCCTATTTTCTGAATCCCTGGTGTAATTCCTCAAATATCAGTCCAAATGAGGTGTATTATAGTAGGGTAGATTTTCCCCTTCCCTCAAATACTATTGCTTCTCTCTTTTGCTGTCTCATCTTTAGTGCCACAATTATCTGATTTAAACTATGGTTGTATGTATGGTGGTGTTTTGTTTTTTTTTCTTTCTTTCCACCTTTATTTTTGCTTTGGTTCTTCATTGTTGATGCTGAGAAAATGTTATCATGTTGTCCAAGATGGAATAATTACTCTCTTCAAAGCACTGCACTTGCAAGCTCACTCTGTTAAAGGCATTTTTAGATGTAGACTGTAAAACTTAATTCTTTTGTTAGATTTTTATATGGAATACTGTTAAAAAGAAAAGAAAAACAACAGAGAGAAGGAAAAGGAGCACAGGAAGAATAATTGTTTTATAGGCTCTCTCTTGCTCTGAAGGACTGACCTGTATTAAAAGTAGAAAGACATTACATTTTGGATCTTTAAGTCTGCTTATCGCAACAGTTTTATTCACAACAGTTTTATTCACAACATTTGATAGCTTGCAGTAAATGGAAAGGAAATCTTCTGAAATGTTTAAAGGGGAGAGTATTGTAAGTGTCAGGAGGACATTCCCTGATCACATAGTTATGTCTTCAGTATGGGAATGTTTTTGTGTGGTAGAAATCCAATTGCTACGCAGTTCTCACCAAACCTAATGTGAATACAGTCGCATTTCCTGTGGTATTATGGTGATTTACACAAATGCTTTGCTACAGTGGGTCTTCAGACCTCAGTAACATCTACTCTGACTAGATAAAGGACTGCAAGTAAGCCTATACCAACTCCTTTTTGGTCTGGTGGAGTTTTTGGGGGCTTTTTTTGTTTGTTGGTTTTTTTTTTCATTTCTAAGCAGTGTCACAAGTTTTAAGTGATGTAACGTCTGTAAGCCATTAACTGTTTCTACTATGGTGAGTCAGTGAGCTTTTAAAGTTGAGCTCTTAAAACCTGAAATGAGGAACAAGTTACTATGAGAAAACGTGCCCTTAGGGTGACCTGTTATCAAGACAATGGAACTGGAGCTGTTGTAACAGTATTTATAGTTATTGGTAATTTAATATAGGAAATGATTCATCTGTTGAATCTATTAAATCATTTCTTTGTGAGCTACTAGCTAGCAAGGTTGTTGGCAGTAAAAAGTGTCTGTTCCCTTTCCTTAGTAATCTAAGTAAAAATAAGTTTGCCAAAACTCATTTTCTTTCTCTGAAGCCTTTTTGCTTCCCCAAAGTAGATATTTCTGTAGAACTCTGAGTTTTTTGAGGGAGAGGTCTGTCCCTCTCTCCAGTCCGTAGAGGCTTAGATAGTTTAGGACTTAAGTTATGGTGCAGCAAAATGCACCAAAGAATCTTCAGGGTTTTTGAAGTTTTGTAAAGCCATTTTTAGTAGGACTGGTTTCTTGACTTCGGCCATTGCTTTGCCAAATGGCTTTATATATATGTAT
>NW_009706250.1:64610-65464 GCF_000703405.1 Apaloderma vittatum | reverse complement strand
CCAACCCGTAACATTCTGTGATTCTGTGAAATAATTTTCAAAATCATGTATATGGACAGTGGCATAGTGTAAAATCTAGATTTTTTCTCCATGGAGGCAACTTAGGGGTCCAGTTAGCTCAGTCAGTAGAGTGTAGTGCTAACAACGCCAAGGTCGTGGGTTCGATTCCCGTTCGGTCCCCATGTGTTGCCTGATCTAGTCAAGAGGTGGCGTCCCTGGTGGCAGGGAGGCTGGATTAAAATGATCTCTAAGGTCCCTTCCAGTTTAGGCCATTCTATGATTCTATGAACTTGTGTAAACAGCTGCCTGACATTTACCATTTGTGAATCAATGAAGTTCTCCAGATTCAGTACAGCAGGTTGTCTGATGTCAGTACACAGCATATATCTAGGCTATTTATAACTAATTTTTGCTAGATCAGCAGCAGTCTCACCTGCATTATTTTCTCATGGGCAGTGGAATACAGGAATATTTGCTTTTTCCTCTTCTGTGAAGAAGTACCATCACTACTTATTTTCTTTGTTTCTTTGGTTTTTTTACTAGAAAAATTATAATAGTTGGTCATTGTATCTATGAAGGCAGCCTGTAGGAGATATCTGGAATCTATTTTGTTGTGCAGAGGCTCAAAATTGTCAGTAAAAACCCCAGACAGTGTAGCAGATCTGCCAGATTTTTTGCTTTTGAATTATTTCTCAACAAAATATATTATCACTAATAAAATAAATAGAGTATAAAGCTAAATCAGAAGAACATAATTCTTCAAAGTCTCATTGCAACAGTAATTCACTTAAAATGTGAACCATACTTGAAGTAGGTTTAAATACTCTGTGTTTACAACCAACAGATGTCAGCAG
>NW_009706250.1:29724-64579 GCF_000703405.1 Apaloderma vittatum | reverse complement strand
GGAAGGAAAATAGGAAAAAGGTGAATAAGTGACCAGAGCTAGGTTTTGAAACACATAACTTTGAATAGCACTCAAGGAGCTCAGCAAAGAAACAATTACTGAAGTGAATTGCTGTAGGCATTGCAGAAATGTAATCTTTATTCCAGGTTTGTAAAATTAATAATTTTTAAAAAATGTCATATATATTAGAAGACTGGAAACTGTTTTAATGGTCTGGAGTTCAAGTTATGCTAACTTCTGATATAAAATTCTGAGGATATTGAAAAGTCTATAATCAATCAGTAAAAGACTAGATGAAATTGCTGATGCCCTGCTTCTGCCATTGATAAAGCGATTTGAGAATTTTGCAACAAAATGTTATAAAATGTGATAGTCAAAGCCAATTTCAACAGTTCAGAGTCTGGATTAATAGATAGTGTGTGAAGCTATATATGGTGTTTGTCTTATTTTATTATGTTTCCTAGTGTTTGAGGGGAAAAGTAAAAACATTTAACTATTCAAGAGCTTGTTGTGAGCTGCAACACAGCTCCACAGCACAAAGACCTTGAGGGAATCAGTAGGGACTTGTGCATCAGGAACTTAATGAATTATATATCTACCAGGTGATCTGCCATTTGTTCATTTGGATTTGGAGCCTTGTACATGATAAACTGATTTATTGGGAAAAAAACCACACTTAGATGAACCACTGTTAATGAGATTAATGGCTAGATCACAATAAAGCTGGAATATTCCTGTTATTTCTGTCAGGACAGATAAGAATCAGTTCAAATATTTCTTTGATGTAGGAATCTCAAAACGTGAGCTATGTGCCCAAGCCAGTGACCTTGGAGGACTATTCTACAAACACATCTTACTGAAATGCTACTCTAATATCTTTAAGACATTTGCAAAACTGAAGGTGTCTATGGAGGAGTTCTGTAGATACCAGTATGGGAAGTGTATCTTTAAGACATTTGCAAAACTGAAGGTGTTTATGGAGGAGTTTTGTAGATACCAGTATGGGAAGTATTTAGAAAGGGAAATTGAACCTTGTACATTGGTTGCTTATACATATTTGAAGCTTTACATGGTGTGAATTTTGACCTGTATTTGAATGGGAAAGGAGGCTCATGCAGGAGCCGAGAGCAGCAGCCGTGATGTTGTGCAGGAGCTGTTGATAAGCGGAGCTCGTATCTGAGCCTTTAGGCTGGTTCTGTGGTGCCTATGAAGAACCCATGGTCTGAGCAATGCATAGACAAATGAAACGTTGTTGTATGTTTTAGCTCGTATTTTAAGGGAATAAGGAGGTGACTTGAGAATTGAAACTTAACTAAATTAGCTGATACCAGAACTGTAAAACTGCTCCTGTGGATGGCACAGATGAAGGGACATAGTGTTTGTATTTCTGTAATCTAAGCTGATAGTGGGAAAGAAAATCCTTATGCACAAAATGGTTGATACTGAGCAACAGTTCAGTACTTTGCCTGTTCAGTAGCTGAGTCCATGTTACTTGCTACATTTGTGCACTGTGCTGCAGCCTGTGTGTCCAGATAAGAAGCTTAATTTTCTGAACTGCAACTTGACTAATCCCCTGAATGTCTGGCCCATGTAAAGTTAAAAAAATCCCACTAAATTCCAGTTTTACATTAATCTATCAATTTTTTAAAAACTTGTTTTCAGAGTGTCTCAGTGTTGCGTCCCTACAATATCCCTCAAAATCAGAAGATGAAGTGCATGAATACAGTTGTGGTCCTTTGTTGAATGTCACGTCTTCTCAAACCACATGCTTGTTTTGCTTTCCCTTTCCCCATCCACTTCCCCACCTTCAAAGTGCTCCTGATACCGTTATCTGAGTAAAACTCTTTACTAAGGGGACATTTCTTTCAAGTCTCATCCCATAAAGAACATGATGTTCTTAACAAAACAAAGTCTAGCACAGCTTGGCACAGCTTACTTCAATTTGTAGGTGTATATTTGCCATTCTGTTTTCAATCACCATGTAAGTTTTCCTTGGACTGCCTCATTTGTCTTACACAACAGACTAGAGGACTGAGAGCTTCCAAGAAGGAGGGGGAAAATGCCTTCTGGGAGGACTGATTTAATTAAAAAAAAAAGATAAAATTCTGAGCACTTCAAATTTATAAGCACTTAAGTGCGCCTAATTCCCTGTCAAAATGCACACTTTCTGTTCATAAAGGAATTGCACAGATCAGCTGTCAGTTTGTTTCAGCATCTTCTCTTCTGCTTTACAGAAATACATATCTCTCATATACTCTCTGCTGCTTGCAGTGTGAGTATCAGTGTCTATACCACCCTTACTAGTGAATCTCTTCTTTTGGCTTCTCTTTTCATGTCTTTGCCACTTTTGAAGTGGCTGGACATGTTTTTTATTGTTGTCTGGATTTTAAAAATTAAATTATCATTATTGTTTAAGTGAACCATCTCCTTCTAGAAAGAAAATTACTGATTGGTCTATTCCCTTTATGATTTATTCCAATTTTTTTCAATGGCCTTATTGAGGCAAAAGTTTGCTTAATGATCAGCTTTACAGAAGTGGAAACAAGTGTCTATTTATTTGAATGTAACCCAATTTAGTCACTTTTTTTTCTCTTTTTCTTCTGATACTACTTTTCTTTCCTGTTAGATGTTCTACATACAAACGTAGTTCATCTTCGTGCAAACCTGTCATATTTCTGAAAACTCCACCTTCTGTCCTGTTCTTTTCTGCTGCTTGACAGTGACTGTTGCAGTGTTTGCAATTCCTAGTTGAGTCAATTTGATTTCAATTTGATCATGTGAATTAAAAACTTTTGGAGTAGGACTTGAAAATAATTCTTTAAGTCTAATTTTATGCAAAAAAAAAAAGAGTGCAAAATCTAACTCCACTTGTTCGCTAATTAGAAACATCCTGAATTTCTTCAAAAGTTGTTAGTCGTTTTTAGACATGCAGAATATTTTTCTGTAGAAAGGCTATAGATATGTTTGGCTATTATAAGACTGGCTTCAGTAGAGTGTTGAACAGTAGTTTACTTCTGAGTTAGCCAGGATAATGTCAACACATTCCAAAGACATTCTGTCGTGCAGGGACCCTTTTTCATAATGCTTTGTTCCTTATGGAAACTGAGTTGTAAGCTCCAGGTCTGAAGAAGAAAAATATTTTTTGGCTCAGGCACTGTTAACCTAGACAGGTCAAAGAGCACACTATTAGTACTTCAGGTTTTGCAATTAAATGGTTAACTGAGTTGTTGAGATTTCAGAAAAGTTTGTGGTTAGAAGAAAATTAAGCGTAGATGATCTTACCATTATTCTGCTCTGGATGATGTAGAGTGATGAGAGGTCACTTTGAGAAGATGGAAAGCAATGGTATTATTCAATGAACTGAAATGACTTTATGCGGTGCATTAACTGTGTATAAAGGGCTTCTTCCTTGAAAAGGTCTGAAGCTTGAAAGCAAAAGCTGGAGTAGCTCTTACAATCTACTTCTGTACCTACCCACTTGTATATCTTTTGTGTTCCTCAGAGCATTCAGACTTATTTAAAAAACAAAACAATTCCACTAGGTCAAAAATGGAGCAGATTCACATCAGAGGCAGCTGATAGCCATTTCCCTAGAGTAAACCATTGCCTTGTTGCAGTATTAATGTGTAGTGTGCATGGAGTAAATGCGCATTTTTAGTGATTTTTTTTTCCATCTTGTATCACTGTATTTGAGTGAAAGGTTACTCTAGAGCAAGTGAAATATAATTCATTTGTAGTACTGGGACTCAAGGATGGTATGCAGAGCTCCGAATGTCACTAGTTTAGAGTGGATCTAAAGCTAAACCTAAAATTATGGTGGGAGTTTTCTTGCCTGAGGTGATTTCTTCTATGAACAATTTATTTTATAAATACCCTGTAACTCTTGAAGAAAAAGAAAAGAGTTCTCCAGAACTATGAAGTTCTGCAGTGTGTTTTCTCAAGTATTTTACTTTGGCACAGGGAAGATTTAACTGATTGTGAATTCAATTTGCTTCTAAATTTTCAAAACAGAAAAGTCTGGGCTTCTTTTTCTCTTTTTTTTTTTTCTGGTTGGGCTTTTTGCATTCATTTTGATTTCTTCTGGCAAAATGTCAAGAATAAATAAGTAGAATGCATCCAAATTAGTTAACAGTTCTACTGGACAGCTTCTGGATAAAGAATTTGGCTCTGGTGAGATTTGCAAGAATGAAATTAGAACCAAGACCTCACTCCCTGAAATTCTTGTAGATTAAGATTGTCTAAGTAACTGAATAGTTTCAATGCTTCACACTACATTCAATGCAGAAATAAATATTTGCATGAAATCACTTTGTCTATAAAATGTACTTGTGTTTTTTCAACACCTGAATTCTAAGAAAATTAAATTAACTGTTATTATGGTTGGAATACTAAATGACAAATGTCTTCTTTACCTTTTGTTTAGATTAGCTCCAACACACACAAGTTTCCAGAGCCAATAGTCATTTTTCTCTATGCCTTTGTTCACACCTTTAGCCTTCTGCACTAATTAGGTAGATAGGCATTAAGTATCTCAAACAGTGGTGGAACTGAGACCACCATCATAAAATGATGTTGATAGTGAGCTTGTTTCCTATTATATACTGTAAGAGTGCAATAGATGAAAGACACTTCTATCTTGAAGCACTTCCTCTCGCAATGTACATGTTGATAGCCAACAGGAGGTTCAGCGCAGGCTGTGAATACAGGGATTTAGACTTGCAGCTGGAGTGGGTAGTTTGTGAAACAATTTGAATTCAGCTGAAATTTCTTTAAAATCCTTGATGCATTTGGGGTCATAAAAGTTACAGAAGTTGAGGTTCTAGCAAGAAAAGTCATTGTAGCTGCTGACTTAAGCATGTCTGCATCAAGGACTAATATTCTGAGATTTGGCTGCCTAATTCCAGACCAGTAAGAGGGATTGTATGCAAAATGTATATAGTTCTTCCCTGCTATATCCAAGCTACTGTCTTTTCAAATACAATACTACTTATGTACTCAGAAGTAAGCACTAAAAGAAGTCCTATCCTAAGTTCAGACCTATTCTGTCATCATATTCTAAGGTCAGATGAAGAGCTCGTGAACTTCAATTAACTGATTTGAGCTGAGAATAACCTGTTTTGAACTGACTGATTTTCTACTCCCTCCACATGCCCAATCACATATCAGGTTTTAACAGATAGTGAAGGATTTTATAAGATTACTTTGCAACGCTGAAATTGGTGGAAGATGATTTTCAGTTATTAAATTGGGGGGGAAAAAGTGCCAAAAACACAATTATGGAAGCTACTATATTACTTTCCCTTAGTATTCCCTCTTTTCTTTAGAAAAATGCATAACAATGGAATGGCACTTAAACTTTTAGAATGAAGTTTAGGAAAGAAATCTGGTCTCAGTGGAAATACAAAATATAAGCATAGATAGCATGTGCTGTGGCAGAACAACTGGATTTTCAGCCTGGATGCTTGAGAGTTGTCTGTTTACAGTAGCATAACAAGCTGCCAGTTGTTCTTCTGTTATTTTTCCCTTAAAATTATTCATGCATTTCATTCCTTCTTTTTGCATCTACATTCTTGTTTTCTTCTTCCTTCTACCCAGTTTTAAACATTTAAATGTATACTAATATTGTATCCTCTTTTCCCTTACCTTTCTTTTAGTATTTTCTGTCAGCAAACAATGAAATTATGAATCCTTTGTGGATATTACTGCCAGAAATGCATCTTACTTTCTGGTTTAGAAATTAATACCATGCCACCTATAAATAGAAGAGTTTCCTAAACTTATTTGTATTCACTACTGAGAAGAGCTTTAGAAATAGACATTTTCCAAGATGACTGGTTTTTAGATGTGCACCATAACATGTATGCTCTGCAGATTAATTTCCCAGTACAAACAGGGCTATTGTATTTGGCAGTGTAAATGATCATCATTTTTCATGTACAGTAACAAAAAGGACTTCTCTATAGGGCTGCAATAGTTGTATGAGCATGAAGAGAGTTGGTGCTTGGCTATGGTAGCTGTGACCTGACTTGATGGCTCAGAATTTGAGTGGGAACAGTGGCTGATGGAGAATAAAAAGTTCCTTGCTGTTTAGGTCTTTTCCTCTACTACTCAAAATTTCCAAAATAGCACTTTTCATAAATTAAATTGAAGTAAGATACCATATTTCTTCTGCTGATTTCTTGTATAATGTTTTTGATACTGTTTTCTGAACTGTTGGTAAATACTTTCTTTTGCCTCACTGCGCAGAAGGGGATATAGTCCACTATTTAATAATTTTTTTAGTGGAACTGTGTTGTAGTCCCTGCATGTGATACTGAGAATACAACTTTGAACTAAGCTTTTTTGTTTCGGCCCCTGAATAGTTAGCATGATACTTTTGGCCAATCTCTTAAGCTATCTCTATTTCTATATTTGAGAATGGAGGTAAAGAAACATATGCATTACCTCAGCTTCAATGTTCACCTCAGCCATCAATATTTGGAACTTGCTTATATAACACATCAAACGGGCTCCGTTAATATAATAAATATAATAATATAATATGATATAATATAATAATGATATAAGTATTTTAATAATACTGTTCTTCTATTTAGTTATAGACAGTGGAGGGACTCTACATCCCTGACTACAATACCTCCACACATTAGAGTCCTGTAATAAAGCACTGTTGGGACTTAGATACATAATACTGTGGATTGCTGTTATGCATCAAATTGGCTTGTGGTTATATTATTAGTTGTATGTCTCTGTTTCCATCACCAAAACGCCAAATATGCTTTCATGATTTTCTTAACTACTAGACATCATGGAATTGTCATGAGCATTCACGTAAAAATTTTGGTTCTCTTAGCAAATGCCGCATTTTGATATTGATGAGACTATTTTGTTAGTTTATAGTTCTTGTTCTGTGTTAAAAACCTGCAAAGCCAACACATTTTGACATTATTTTATTATTATTACAATACTTATGAAAATTAATTATAATTTTAACAACTTGTTATAATAATGTGATAAAGTAGTTTAATTTTCCCATAAAATTGAGCGTTCTCTACGCAATCGTTAACTGTGATTCCTCTGTATTTCTTCTGATTAATATTAATGAATCATTTTACACAGAGTTGTGCTCTTTCAACTTCAAGATCCAGGAAAGGAGGGTTAAAACAGAAAGAGGGGAAGGAAAAAATACCATAAAGGCTTTTTGAACTTTGCTTTTGTGTAAACACCAAGGGGACAGTTGACAAATCTATTAATAGCCTGGCACTTTAGGAAGAAGTACTGAAAACCTTCCATAGGAAGAACACTTTCTGAGGAAGTGTTTTGATGGGAACATACTGATTTTTATCTCTGCTCTTGGGAGAAACTGACCAGCCTGCTTGTTTCTCAGTTTTCATGGTGAACTGCTCCCTGGTGCTGTCAAGGGAGGGGCAGAGAAATCCTGTCAAAGCTCTCTGTTTCTTTGTGAAACTAACTATTCATGGATCTAGTTTCTGACTTCTTGGCAGCTTCCTCTTCTGCCTGCTCAGTTTCCCTTAGAGGTGGCTTTTCAATGAGCTGGAGAGTCCTGAGTAGTTATTGCCATGATTTGGTCACCCACTACAATAAGTCATTTGCATCCCATTATATTCAATCTCCTTAGGAAACTAGTGATGACCCAAATTTCATTTCACTGATATGTTTGTGTAGCTACTTCTGGAATTTTACAACATGAAAAGTGTTTTCACTAAGAGTCATAAACTCAGAGGTGATTAATGTCTCCTTTTCCCACCAGTTTATCTAGAAGGTATACAACTGTCCCATAGAAAACTGTCCTGGCCAGCTAACTGATAATACAGGCCAGTCACCCAAGCATCTAGCACTTAAAAAAATTCCTCTGCATATCACCAGAACTTTGTGAGGTGGCTTTATATTAGCAGGAGAGTCATAAGTCAATATCCTGATCGCATTTATCAAGGGTGCTCTGGATTATAGGAAATTCTGATGGATGTATTTACATTAAGTCAAATTCCAGCAAAGTTTCTTCAAGATAGAGGTTACAATCTGGGACACAGTTCCATTGGGATATATATTTTCTGATGAATCAGACTTCAGACCTAAGAAGCCATGTATCTTAAACAAAGGTGACCCTCCAGTCCTCCCTGTGCTGAGGTAAGCTCAGCTTGCTTTATAGTGGGTGGTCATTCTTTACATTCTTCCACTTTGCATGTAAACAAGATTTTGAGCCTATCATATGGGAAAAGTAATGACTGCTACATAGTAACGCAAGTATTTTAGTGTGTTGCGTGTGTTTAAATTCTACCCAATCCCACCCACAAAAGTAATAATGGTTTCTGTTGGCCTATTACAGATTTGGCAGATTTATGACAAATGGCAATGAAGGGTACATTTTGCTTTTCTCTTTCTGTGAGCCTTTTCTTCTTTATGTGTCCTGCACTTTCTTTTACTATTTTTTACATTTTACATTTCATTTTTTGGATAATGTATGCAATATTCAATGAGTATTTTTTACTGTTTCAGTAGTTAGAGTCAGTGGAGTAGTGAAGACTTCATGAATTGTAGGTGACTGTTAGATCCAAAATCTTAGACAACAATACTATTGGATAAAATTCAGGTCAGAAACATGTTGTGGTAAATGAGCTTAAGTCTTCTTACATCTGCCAAGAATGTGAAATACTATCTCAATATCAACCAAGTCTAACATTAAGAAAGGAGTCTACTGGAAGGAAGGCAAAAAGGAAGGTACACTTACTAGATGAAAGATGATTTACAGCTGCTATTTTGTATGTTACTTTTGGCAGTGATGACACTGTAGCTAAACAAATTGTAATTAGTATAGTCTTGTAATGGCTGTTTCTGTGTCTCCCAATGTGAGATCAGGATGCTCACATCTTTAGAAGTATTTAGAATGTGTGACTCTGCTGCAAGGCATATTCTTTTGTACTAGTAGCTCTTTTAAGAAATGTATTACAGAGCTTACTAAGTTTTGAGTGGTTTGCATTTGTTTTTGCCAAATCCTAGCCATGCAAAACAAGGAATTGAATGTGGGTTGTTACTGTGGCTTTTAGCTACGGAGTTTGTGCAGGATTAAAAAAGTGTGTAAGCTCTCATAGGCTGTTGATGGTATAGGAGCATGAGAAGGGGGAACTGTTTGAATGAATCTGCGGCTCAGATGATAAGACATCATAGGTGTGCAGTGAGGTATTACCTGTGATTTCTCAGGAAAGTCACAAATAGAAGAAGACCAGCATGAGAACTAAGGCACAGAGTTATTAAATGACCTCTTTCCCATTGGATAACTGTAGGAAAATCTATAATCAAAGATGGAAATTTTATATGTTCCTTTTATTTGTTAGTCTCTACAAAATTTTGTTATGATGCTGCAGATGTCTTGAAAGAAGCAGAACAAAACAAAAGAAATATTTATATAGAAACAAGAAAGATCTGAAAATCATGTGTATCAAAAAAATCTCTCTATGACAGTTACTAGGGAAATGAGTAAACCTGAATGAAAGCTTTTCTGGGTTCAGTTAGTGGTGGTCTGATCCCACATTTAATGCTTTCATGAATTTTGAATAGTTTCTATGGGAGAACTGCCTTAAGGCTGTTTCACTCACCAAAGCTGCAACATGGAGTGCAAAATGACCTCCTGCCCGTAGCTGATAGAAGGAACAACAGCACTTTGAAATTATGCCTCTGGGGAAGTTATAATGGTTTCTCAGAGGATTTTTACTCAGCTTTTCAGCCTGAGCATCTTCAGGTGGTATCACCCACTTCGTCTGAAGTTGGCCTGCTAGAAACCCACGTGAATGGCATTTACTCAGTTTTTGTTCCATTGAACAGTTTATCTGGGAGCTTGTTGCAGAAGGCTATACTGGACAAATTTTTGTATATTATAGACTGTGTTCGTATAGTTGAGAAATGACTCACACCTCTCAACTACAACAGCTGTGAGCTGGCCATAAAATCCTATGATATATCTTGCTGTATTGGAACCTTAATATGTGCAAACTCACGATTGCAGTTGCCAGCAGAGCGCTGTGCCACAGTGGTACCACAGACAGCTTGCTCTGAAATGCCATCGTATGACTGTAGCCCTCTTTCACCATAGAGCTGCCTTCTTGGGCGTCTTCAAAGTCTGCAGAATAATGCGCCTGAATTCCCCAATGTAAGCATTTTTGCGGCTGACTGCTCTCTCCTGGTAGAGGTCTCTTGACTCCTAGTGCGCTTCATTGTCATTATTGTGAAATAATTGGCAAACCCTGGATGAAACTGTGTGCTTGGGCTTGGTGCTTGAAGAATAAGCCTTTTTTAGACAGTCTGACTGCATGCACAATTTAGCGCTATCAGTATTTTTTGCGTTGTCTTTGTGAGAGAGATAAATTACTTCAGTAGAGGATTGAATACCATTAGCATCTGAGTACATGTGTCTTTGTCAAAGTCTCTGCAGTGAGAATAGGTTGACTGACATTTTTCCAGATCACATCTTGAAAGTTTTTCCCTTCTTGTAGTTAATATATTGAAAAGTATGATAAAAAACATTCTTTTGGTCAGTCAATTGTTTATAAGATTTATGGAACATTTATTTTGAATGTTAACTTTTAAATTGTAGTATTGTTTCTGTTTTATAGAGAGAAATAAAATTCTCCACAGCTTTGCAAGTGTGTCTTCAACAGTATTTGTAAAATAAAGAATGAAAGGGAAGATATCACTCTTTTTTATGTAGGTGAATTTTTTTTGTGAGGAAAACTGCGAGAGATACTCAAGAAAAAGGACCTCAGAAAAGAAACATAAGAAAAGATCAAGTACGGAAAGTAATTTTAAATTTTTGATTACAGACAAATTCAAACAACTGTTTTAGAAAAGTATAGCTGAATATGACAACTGAAGTATTTTTCCCTTGCAGAATTGATTAGAATGACCATTTATACCATTGTTATTTTGTGTGTGATATAACTGAACAAAATGTCATAGAATCATGGTGTTTTTTTTTTTGTAAATCTACCTGTACACTACTATATAAACTGAGTTAGGTATTAGACTGTGTGAGGACGAATCATAAAGATTTTTTATGTTATTCTAGGTATGGTAATTTAAATATTTTTTGATGGAGACGGTAAATATTCAAACCCTAATTTACAGCACTTAATCTTCTTTTTCTAACACTATTTTTTTAGTTCACTATGGAATAAAAAATATGTAAAATAACTGGTTGATTTGCTTTTGCAGATGAATTTTGAAGAAATACTTTCAGTCCAGAATCTGTCTGCACTGGATATATACGGCGGTACTTTATTCCAGGATACATTAATGAAAATACATGTAAAAAACCTTCTCACAATGTCTTTTTCAACCTTGAACTAAGTTAAATAAAGTATCCTAGTTGATCATAAACCATAAACCTGTGTAGCTTTAATGATATATGTTCTGCCAAATAGTCAGACTTCTCAGCAGTGAAATAATTATTTTGATCAATAAAGTAAATTAGGATTAAAAGACAGAGTGCAAGAGGAACGTTCTGGGTATGACAGTGAATTGGGTCCTGGAACTTCAGTTGTTTGATCTTGTTTTTATATGATACTTGACAAAACTAAAAATAGAAATGCTGATATAGTTTCTGTTGAAGAAAATTTATTTCTGACTTTAAATAAATAATCATGGCCAGTCAAACCATAAAGCTTACACTCAGAGAAACCCCTGAAGTTTAATAGGACTTAATGTTGAGGTTCTGAAATGCTGCAGCCAGCACTGACAGCCTTCATAAGTCCTTCCAAACTTGCAGCTAAACTGCTATGATGCATCAGGTAGATATGTCGGAGGTAAGAAGCCTATGCTAGAGGAGTCCTATGGCATGGTGAGTATTCAATAAAATTAAGGAGCCTGGGAAAATAACTATCTGTTGAGTCAATTTTTGCCCACTGTAGCACCAACACATATAGGAGGAGGAGCTGCCTTCTCAGCCTATGGCAAGCACACCTCCTACCAGCTGCAAGGTTGATGTAGTTATGTTTAAAGCTGGTGATTGTGAGGAAAAAGTGACACAGTTTAGTGGTGTTAGGATATTTTAAGTTATCTGACCATTTACTAAGGAAATTGAACACAAACACTCGGGAAGGATTGGACACGCAGTGTCACATAATGAGTGAGAATGGAAAATACGCAGTTGGCTTCTCTGGCCAGCCGAGGAAAGCAACCAAACCACTGCTCCTGGTATGAAACCTGCCAGGAGGACACAAGAATAGAAATGCTCTCACTAGAGATTTTGGTGTGTGTGTGTATTCCAGATGTGGCCTCACCAGGGCAGAGTAGAGGGGAAGGAGAACTCTCAATGTACTAGCCACAGCCCTTCTAATAGTGGGCTCATGAAAGAAAGACAGAATATAGAAAACAATGAAGCAATAATTCAAACATGTTCCATAGCACAGAGAGAGCAATGTGACAATATTGTTAAAATTTGGAAATGTGTATCACAGACAAGCCGTTTCATCCTGCATATTGTAAGCAGTGAAAAAAATCTTCATCTGCCCAAAGCAGCCGCGTGACAATGTTATTCTCTCCTTCCTCATCGGTTATTAAGAACGTGCAGCTTGACAAAGCTTCTGAAATGTGCTAAGGGGACAGAGTCAGAGAGATGTTGGGCAGGCTATGTGTAGCAGGAGTGAAGTCTGGAAGAGCTCACGAGGGGCCAGTGGTGAAACTTCAGTCTCATACGTTCGAGCACTGAGTGAGTATCCCGGTCTGAGTTTTGGGAAAGGGGAGAATTGAGTTAGAAAACTGCTGATAGACAATAATGTGTTCTTGTTCCCATTGAAACTAACAGGATCAGACACTATCCTTAAAACAGAGAAGGTAGTATGCTTTTTGAGAATAATAACCAAAAGAGAGAAATAACTGAATGAGGTGTTTCAGAAGCAGGCAAATTTTTCCTTGATGTTTCAGTGGGAAATGAAATTAAATAAGGCATGATGTTAATCCTAATTCTGTAATTTTTTCACCAATTTGTGTAGGATTGTGCTAAGGAGTTAAAACTTAAATCAGTCAAGGAAAGTGAGCAAGTGTTAAGTCTATACGTACAAGGTTGTAATCAGCAACAAGGAAGATAGTTTACAGAAATATTTGTGAACAAGGAAGACAGAGCTCCTCTCTAAAACAAATCTGGAAAAAAAAAAAAAAGAGTATGTGGAACGCTCAATGTTCTACATTTGAAAGAATTTCCTAAATTCCTATGTCCACAATAGAGTTAAAAGTCTGTGAATGATCACAGCATATGCTATACTTAGGTATCTTTTTAGATTTTGATATTTGACTGTTGTCTCATTACTGTAACTACATTGAAGCTATAGTGAAGGGGGCTTGGTGGATCAAATGCTTATTACAGGTGCAGATAAGGGAAAAAATAATAATTTTCCTGTACTGAATTAAAAACATGCCACAAAATCACAATCAAACAAATCTATTTTCCTGATATGCTAATATCAGGTGTATGACGATATGCTTTTCTATGTCTGAACAGAAACTACATTAATATATCGAATGCCAAAGTCTAAATTAAAGTACTGCCTACTGACCCTCACATTGTTAGTACCAGAAAAATACATGGTTGCAATAACTGTGCTTCAGTAAGTTAACTTGCTCATATGCGGATGCCTGAATTGCAAATGAGTTGTA
Source organism: Apaloderma vittatum (assembly GCF_000703405.1). Taxonomy (NCBI): domain Eukaryota; kingdom Metazoa; phylum Chordata; class Aves; order Trogoniformes; family Trogonidae; genus Apaloderma; species Apaloderma vittatum. The sequence goes on along the minus strand of NW_009706250.1, from coordinate 50,914 downwards.
TTGCAATGATGGGATTGTAGTACTGAGTTTTCTTCCACCTGCGGATTCACAGAAATCAGAAGAATAGGTATATATGGAAAAAGCTGCTAAAAAGCACAATGAATGGATAGAAGCTAAACACCTCACACTTTATTAAAACCAAAAATATCTGCAGTGTGATATCTGTAAATTTGCAGATTCCTATAAAGAGTACATGCAAATTTGGGGTTGATTTGGATGAGACTGGTCTCATCCTTAGTGCTCCACACATTTTTTTCCTGAGTAACTGAGCCTGTTCTCTGCATTTCAGATTCAGTAAATGGTCTGTGCTGACAGAGATTCCAACGCTTTTTGAAAAAAAAATTAGAAGCTTTCAGTCTCCCTAGGGCATTGCCTGTAGAAATGTCTTCAGTCTCCTGAACTGTAAAAAGATTTTACTTTTCTGGCAGCAGACATAAAAATTAAGCTTGTGCATATTGGACAGTATCAACCCAGGCAAAATAATAGTAATTAAAAAAAATACTATAAATGCGCACTGAAGAAAAGACATATGAAAGACTGCTATTTCCTCAAATTCATCTTTCCCGTTGGATGAGGTATAATCATACAATCAATTGAAACATACTCTTGTTCCATGACAATCTTGCAATATATTAACATTTTTCTTTAAACTTCATTCTATACAATCTGTAATTCCTTATAGGAGATATTACTACAGCAAAACAGTAATGTGAAAAAGGTTATCTTTCTCATGAAAAGTATATTGTCAATGCTAATCAGGAGCTGATATTAACAGTACGGTACAGAAGAATAACTATAAGTCCATGCTGAAGTCGGGGTTCCACTGTATTGTTCCACTTACAAATCAGATAGAGTATCTTAACAAGATGTGATTTAAACAGAGAGCTGATTTAGCCTTTAGTAAATTAAAACATAAATGATAGCTCTTTCTCATTCTTTTACTCTGTACTGGAGCTATAAATGCAGAGTAGACTGCTAGCTGATTGAAGCCACTTGACAGATATTTAAATCCTGATAGATAGAACCTCTCTGTACTCTAGACTACAGCAGGTTTTGCAGCTTCATTTAATTGTGAGATTTTAACTCATTCTGAAATTTCATTATAATTGTTCCACTTAAGTCATTGCGGAGTGCAAATGTGAGATTTTAAGATGTAATAAAGTATACTTTAGCTCTTGTGCTGAACTTATTAACTTTAAACAGTAACAGACTTAAACCTATGTAAACAGGGCTAAATGGAGACACAGAGCTGGTCAGATGACAGTGTTCTACACTATAATTTAGGCAAAAATATGTCCAACGATTTTATGAAGATATCCATAAGCTACTATTATTGTTATTATTGTTATTATTACTACTACTATTACTACTACTACTATATTGTTGTTGTTGTTGTTATCTATGTTTGGAGTTTTTGTTAGTTTGGGTTTTTTTGAAAGGGAGAGTGTTTTCCACATATGCTCGTATAACATACCTTGTTCACACTAACTACTTCAATTAAAAGAAAAAAAAACCCCAAACTTCATGAAATACAATTTATGATAAAAGATGGATTATCTCAAATGCAGAACCATTATTTTTTTTCTTTTTCAAATGAAATACCACTTGTCTTGTTTTGTTATCTCCAGATCTTAATGCTGAAACTAACAACCAAACAGACAGGAAAGCTAGGGATTTGCAAAATTCTCAGGAGTGCTGTAGCAGTGATTATCACAGGACTTGAATGATACAAGTAAATTCACATATTTACTATATGTCTCTGTAATTATTTAGGAAGCTATTGCAGAACTCGCAGTTGAATGAGTGTCCGTACAGGGAGATGAAGGCTGTGCAATAAGAGAGTTAAGAAGACTAAAACACGTGCAAGAACAATTAATTACAGGTCACAGTATTTGAGTGGGCATCCCAGAGGTACAGTTATAGCAAACACACATGATAGAAGTATTAGAATGTATTAGAACTGAGTTTAGTGATTTATTCTAACTTTAATAGTGTTTTATATGATAATTACTCTGCACGTTATCTCTTTGATGATTCCCCCTACTTCATTCCTTTTAATATTATAATTTTAAAGTCCTCTAGATAGTCCATTTTGGCTTTAGTTTTTTTTTTCCTTACTTTGTGTTGAGGTGTTTCCCACAACTCCCTCCACTTCAGAAGCCTAATGGTTATGCTGGGTACATTCCTTGCAGGGAGATAACATTTATACAGTAGAACACGCAGGATGCAAGCATGGTTCTGAGCTATATGCAGCCTTGACAAAATGGCTATATTTTTAATCTGTGATCAAAATGGCCTAGTTAAACATGTCAGCGGCCACAGGGGGCTTGAACAGCTAGTGGAATAGTTTTGTGCTGGGTTCCAGTAATTCCTCTGGAATAGTTATTTATCTGCTCAGCAGAATGCATCTAAGAAGGGAAAGAAAATGCCAAGTGTTGTTCTGCTTTTCCCACATATTTCCACAATCAAATCATGCAACACTTTTTATAACCTTTGGCTCTATCAAAATAACCAGCCAGATGGCAGCTGGTTCACATTAGCCTGAGAGAGGAGCAGCATAGGTCAGCTTTCCATGTCTGAAAGCTTCCTTTTTTGAGCAAAAAGGAAAAAGAAAAAGCAAGCAAGCAAGCAAGAACGCACCAGTTACCTATTATTTTGAAAAAGGCTTTCACAATCATGATACTGCTTGTTTTGCTGGCAATGACAAATAAAAAAAAAGTGAAGATGCTTGGACTATGGGAATCATAGCATACAAACTAAACTTTGATGTTGTTCCTGCCAGATTCTCTGAAGATCTGTTTAGGAGAGTGTAGAATATATATATGTTTTTATTATAGTTACAAACAAATGTTTAGAAATAGATGTTCACATAGAAGTTCACTAAGGGCATATTCATTATAGTCATCTTTTTGCGTTGGTAGAAAGAGAAAGAGGTATACATTTCTTTTTGTTCTATCACTGTTGAGACTTTTCTTGTGGTCAATAGCAGATATCTCTCCTCAATGTCTCCTAGGTTTCTGCTACAAAGTGGTTGTACATTCCTTTTTACAAACATGGTTGAGTTTCTTGAGGAGGTTAGTCATAGTTTTTGATCCTGAACTGGGGGAATATATGGAGTTTTACAGGTTAGCTATAATCACAGCTGAAATTTGTGCTAAACAAGCCATCTTCGATGTAAAATGTACAACCTGCTGATTTACTAATGGGACTGAAACTCTCCTACATAGCAGATCTTGTACTGTAATGAATCATATAGGTTTTTTCACATTGATCAAAACAAAGTTACAGCGTGCTTCCATACTTATGTGCATGTGTGTGTGAGAAAGTGTTTTCCAGTCTTAGATTTTCCTTGCTTTGTTGATAGTTTTTCATTTACACCTGGTAATTGTTAAGATGATTTCATGACTGAGATGCACAAATGTGCAATATGCTTGTTTCATTTTTACTTTTATTTTTAATGAAGGCGAGGGACATACCATCAGCTTGGATCTATTTTATTTATTTCCAAGTGGGTATTTAAGAAATTAATTCGTCTTTTTTCATACTGCAATCCAGCAATAACCTGGAATTGTCTCCATTGCTGATATGCAGTAACTATTAAAACTATAATAGTGATCTAAAAACATTTTTTATCAGATTTTTTCCAGACTTGTTTGTCATCTTTGTACCACCTAACATTTTCTCATCTTGACTTGCTGGTATTCCCAGTGTGAGCGTCTTCTACAAATGGAACCAGGCATTCTGCTGCCACTTAGTTTGATAGGAGAACAAAGTGATGTACTTTTGACAGCGGTCATCCCTAGACAAATGAAGCAAGCAAATGTGGCTCCTTGGCTGGTGTAGCCTTGCAAATTTTGTCTCGTCAAGAGTTTACTGCAGTATGTCAGCTCTAGACTTGGACCTTAATAAAATACAGAAACAGATATTCTTTCTACAGTTACTATCATTTCATTCTTGAGATTGCAGCGAATGTCCCGAGTTTCATGTCCTTAATGATGGGATTGCATGTTAAGAAAGCCACTGAAGTTTCAAAAAATGAGTAATTTCTACAGGCTTTTTCATCTTTCTTTCCAAATGTTGAAAGGTCACTGAAATTAACCATTTTGATGTAAAATGCTGCTTTTTTAATCTATCAGCATCTAGTGAAAGCTGAATACCGCTTTTCATATTTCAGACTGCGCAATCACAGATGTCATATCTCATGCAGTAACGCTCCTTTGCCTACCTTTTACAAAAAGGACCACAATATCTTGGAAGGAGGTTTGGATTTTTTTTTGAGATAATTTGGAATAATATTAGATCTCTTTCATGCGGAGGTTTAGGCACTCGTCATCCTCAAGCAATTATTCCCTTTTTAGATAATTCATATATATGGGTTTAACTTTGGTGAATGGCTTTCTGGGAAGCAGTGAATAAAAACTTCAACATGCTGTTACATGAATGATCCACCCACTTGAAAGGTGGGAGCCTTCTTTCGTGAGGCAAGAAAGAGGCCAAGGCAAGGTGGTGGGGAAAGAAATAGGGAGACAATACTCTGATCCCTTAGCCCAAAGGGAGATGCCTGCACTTCCTCAATGAAGGGTCGATGTGTCAGTGGGTGGAGGAGCTAGAAGAAATAGATCATGATGTAGACATTTACTGAAGAACTGTGCAGAATGAGAGCTGCACTATTTACATGCACTAATTATGTAGCTAGAGGTTACATCAAGAAGCATTTCATGAGTCCAGAAAACTCACTGTTTGTCTCTGTGGATGTTCCTTGTAGCATGCTGGAAGCTCATGTTTTAGCTGTACTCTCATGGGATTTAGGGTGCCTTTTTACAGGCTAGGTGAAGACTTTCTGTTTTCTGAGTTGGATGCAGTCTGTGGCTTCCTGTGTATGACTTTTAGGAAGGTGATTTTGTATGTATAGGGAGAGGCCTGTTATTTTCATCAGTGAAAGTTCTAAAGTAAGCCTGCAAAGATGTGTGAGTGGACTGTCTAATACATAAGTAGTAAAAAGATACCTGCCCCATTTGAGATTTTAATTTCCCAAGCTTTTCATCGGTACATCAGAAAAATATAATGTATCTGGATAATCATATATCAAAGTGTATCCTGGAGGGTTCACTTGAAAACAAGTTTTTCCCTGATTTTTAAAAAATTATTAAACTTATTTCTAACAACTCTAGACATTTATAACAGTCAAAAGCTTTGCACGTGAATCTCACTGGAGATGACTCCATTTGGCATACTTGATGTCAAACAGAGTTTTGCCAGGAAGAGGTTTCTGTTAAATTCTTTCTTTGAGGTGAAGTCACATGGTACTGCTTGTTAGATAAGAGCCCTTATTGAGTGTTTGCTCTTTTGCTACTTTTCATCAAAGTCTCTTAAGCAACAACAACAAAAAAGTAGATAACCAATCTGCAAATGCAAATTGTCTTAGGTTTCCTTCACATGTACATACATAATGGAAAGGTGTTTCTTAATGATGCTTGTAATTCACAATTTTTGTTGCTGAGCTGTCAGGCAAACAATTCGTCATTCTACCAGACCTGGTTTTAACTAATTTTTTTTTTTCACTTGACTAACAGCCTTGCAGTAACATAAATATTGCAAGACCACTTCATAACTACTGAGCTTTTGAATGAACACGGATTTTGACAAGAGTTCGTCAGTCGCCCAAGACCAAATGGTAGCCTGCTAATCTTTATGTGAACTTTATTCTAATAGCTTCCAAGAAAGCTTGTACATGAAAATATCCTGCTCTGGCAGGGGCATTGGACTAGGTGATCTTTCGAGGTCTTTTCCAACCCCTAACATTCTGTGATTTGCCCCACTTCTTTAGAATAAACTGAATTGGGCAAAGTGTCCTAATATTCCAAAGTGATGGAATACCAGAGGTGTCATTCTGACAGGAGGAGATTGTGTAGGTTCACTTTTCAGATATTTTGAAATAAGTAGGTTTCTAGTTTGTTTGTATTGTGGGCTCTTGTATAATGCTGTAGTTACATTTATACTGGTAGTTTAGAAGAAAACTACATCTCTATTTTCATTCTCTTGTTAAGGACTTCCTCTCAGTGTTGCTAAAGCTTATAAAGATACAGGTTGTGAAAGGGAGACAGACATGTTCCTTCCACTGACAGCAGAATGGTATATTTTCACCCGGAACTGTTGTTCAGTAATAGTGCTCTAGTTCTTCAATCACTTAGAGAGATGAACCACAATAAATTATGTTATATTTATATCTTGGTATTTTGTGAAAACATTGACAATTACAAATAAAATTCTTCAGGAAAGTGTAAAGAACTGTGTATTACACAGCAGTTTCCCTGAAATGTGGGGAATATTAAGTAAAATTTTCTGGGAGAGATTTAGAATATTAGTTCCTTGCTTAGATGAATTATTCTAAGACAGACAGAATTTCTTTTCTCCCAGTTTCTTTCCTTTCTCATGTCCTCCTGTCTTTCTCTGTACTACACTGGAGACAGTAGCCTTTCAATATTTTTGCTTGTCCTGGCTTGAACATTCATCTGTTCATCCTCAGTCTCAATTCTGTGAAGTAAATCAATCTTAATCAAAAAAAAATAAACAAAGCCCTCTGCCAACTGAATGGTAAAATGGAGCAGCCACCACCAGTGTGTTGTGGAGAGATAGCTAGGGTGATAATCAGTTAACACAGATCTGCTATAACCACAGTCCAGGTAACCATGCCCTTGGGTGCGTTTATCCATTTAGCCTAAAATATCTGGAAGGGAACTTTACAGAGATATTTCGGCAGTGTTTCCCCTGCTGTGAGGCCCTTTGCTCCCCAATGGCGTCATCTGCTTCCTAAATGCCAATGCAGTGTTTGGCTGCTGCCTGTGCTTTGATTCTGTACAGCATTACTCTATAAAAGCTAAAGGTTACTGTTCTACTGGTGGAAAATGTCTAAATGATTTGCAAGAGCAAAGCTAAAATCATAAAAGGAAGGAACTCAATAGATCAGGGGATGCCCTAAGACATACTGGTACAAAATCAATCAAAAAAGCTGTTCCAGCCCCTGCTTCCCCTCTCCACCCTCATAAAAGCTGGGAAAAAATAGAGGAAACAATAAAGAAACCATTTCTGCATGAGACAGATGGCATTTAAATGTTTTGAAGATACAATTAAGTATTCTTATGGCTGGTTACCATGTTCTCCAACTTTTCTAAGTCTTGTAGTTAATTTACTGGTACTGAATAGTAGTTCTTTATAAAATCTAAAGATACTTTTTTGTGTGTGTGTGGTTTTTTTAGTTTTATTTCATTGTTTGTGTTTGGTTTTTTTTCATTGTTTGTGTTTGTTTTTTTTTAGCCTGAGTCCTTTACGTTACTGCACAGGAAATGCAAGTTCTTTGAATCCAGTGAACTACCTCCTAATAGAACTGAATAATAAATTTTAATGTGAAAATTAACTGAGGCACTGAGAACAGTTTCAGCAACTATTTTAGTGCATGCACATCTGATTATGGCGAAAGAAAATACACTTCAAAGTTTGTAACAAGCAACATTATGGAATAATAGCTGTAGGGGTCTGCAAGAGAAATGGTGTTACATATCTGAAGTTTGCTTTTCAGCTTTTCAGCTCATTTATATTAAGCTATAGTTCCCTGAGGAGTCAGGCAGGAGCTAGAACTGGGGTGTCTGGTATAGACCTAAGGCAAAGCTGCTGGGAGTTTAAGGGAAGAACAGTTGTTCCTTGTGAAAGGTAGTCAAGTATCAATATTGAGTACTCAAATTTCAATATTGGATTGCCTCTGGTCATCTGTGTCTGTAGCAGTTAAGATATTGTACTAACTTGTATTAACGTATCCATAAATGGCTTTAAAACATTTCCTTGGCAGCCATCTGCTGAAGTTCAATATGAAACTTCCAAATTATTGAAAGAAGAATAAAAGAAATCATTTAACTACTTAAGCCTAGAGTAATTTAATTGGCAGCTTCAAACAGGTGAAATATTTCCTGTATGTACTCTCAGGATTAAAGAAAGAAAGAAAAAAATACTACTCTCCTTTAAATTGGCTCTTTTTCTTCTATTGCTTTAATATTATATACAATTGTTTATAGCACCCAAAAGCACTCTTATTTTGTGTCATCTTTTATTCTGTAAACACATAAACAGCTGTGAACAGCCTGCTGTGGAGATCACTATTACAGGACGTTGCATATAAGCAACAATTTTTCATTGTAAGTTCTCTGCTGTACGTGGGGTTTTGGTAGCATTTTTTTTAGGTATTACATATAGATTGTCTGGCAAGCTGAGCTTCCTTCCACGAAGCTCCTCTGCATGCTTTAATGAATACTTAATAAGGCAAATCATCTGGTGTCTGACAGGCTACCTGTGCTGTGATGATCTGTGCAAGCCAGTTCCTTGTTTCTCTTCATTTGCTCATTCACCATTCTGTCCCAGTGGTTGAACACAAGTGTCCTCTACCACTGGAGCTTAGATGTAGCCAGTCACTTTAATGATCTGACTTAATGTTCAAGTACAGCAAACACAGATAAACATCCTCTGCCAAGAGAATCTCCATCGTGGGTGTGAGCTAAGCAGTGGCTGACTTCTTTGATGCTCAGCACTCTGCACCAGTAGAATCGTGCCTGCAACAGTCGATGCGGGCTCCCTGCCTTTCCTAAAGTCAGAGGAAAGACTGTTTAACCTAACCAATATCTAATTATTATACAGTCTTGTCATATTTAAAGATTGTTTCACGCTTTCTCTTTGAACTGTATTCTTCCTGGAAATATCTTTGCCACAGTATCTTGCAAGGCTGACAGCTAGAGATAAAATGTGGTGTTTTGATTTATCGCAACATCTGACGTTCTGTGCAAATGCCAGTGCGCCCATTTGAGTTTAAGAATGCACATTTTCTCTTCCCCTCCACCCCACCCCAAATATGGAGGATGATATTTAAGAAAACATAGTTCTTACATTAAGTGAAATTATGGGTGATTAAGAGCAAACAGAATGTCAAGAAAAGGTTATGGTCTGAAATATTCCTCATTGTAATTCCACTATTTTTCAGTAAACTCGTCCATCATGGTCTAATAAAAAGAACTTTCTGCATAGAACTTTTCTGGCATTCTTCATGGCAGTTCTTTCCTGAAAATGACAAAAATATTTATTCTTGATTTGTTTATTCCTTAATAAAAAGTAGTTTATCTGGATTTTTCTATTCACTTTTAAAGATAATTTACGGTGTTTTGCCCTAGAACATGAACCTCTGCATCATCCAGAGCAATGAGTGTCAACTTCAGTGTTTATCACCAGGCTAAAAATTTGTATTTGGTCACCTGGAACGTTCTTACTAATAGCTACAAAGAGCCATCTGTAGGATGTAATAATTATTTCCTCAAGAAAAGAGAATTTTTTTTTTCCACAGGAAATTATGCAATGCAGAAGCACTACGCATTTGATAGCTACAGGGAGAATTTTTTACAGCACTGTTGAAACTTTTCTTCTAACAAAGGTGCATAATCTAATTGACCTGATGTTTTGGTTAGCCTTCAATTGCAGAAACCCCTTCTTCCACCATCCTCCCTGTTTGGGAACTGTGTGTTCTTGCTCTGCCTCTTATATCAGCACTAGTGCTTGTCTGATTTGACTGTGAGCTGGTGCGAGACCACCAGTTCACACAGCTGCTGCCTACAAAGTTGTTTGGTGGTACTGCAAAACAGAACCTCTGCATAGAGTCTCTCTCTTGATATTTGTCAACAACACTTTCAGCATAAATTACCTTTGATTAATCTACAAATTATGTCTATTTTTTCTTTAATGCTTTTTGTATTGCAGTCCTCAGATGCTGTTAATTTCGTATTGATCAATCAATGCAGTGATCTGGTTGATATATGAAGAGTTTTCCTTATCAGTGAAATTTAAAAAGCAGATGCATTTTTTCTCCAGCTAAATCAAGATCACTTGAGTTTTGTTTTCAAAATGGAAAAATGTCCTTTTAGTAGTGGTTACTGCCTTAATTTTTATGTGAAATCTCAGTTTAAAACACAGGAAATTCAAACTGAAGAGGCTAATATTCTACAACAAAAGAAGTATAAATTAAAACAACAGAGAAATAAAAAATGTGAAATTTAATAAACTATATTTGAAAACTAAATATTAAAACTAATTTTATCCTATTTATTGACAGGAAAAATAAGATACAAATACAGTAGCTCAGAATTACCTAACTATCACCCATTGAAAGCTGTTGCGGAGAGGAGCTTGAATCCATATCTCAACAGATTACAACGAAATTCATGAAGCAGAAGCTTAGAGAATGTAATGAACTGTCATGTGCACAAATATAAATTTGCAAGTATTATGATGCTGATGTTAGATCACAGTGTATTATTCTGTCTGCTGCTGTCTGTCCCAATAGTCCTTTTGCAAGAACATTTCTGGAATAGGCTGCGCAGGGATGTGGTAGAGTCACCATCCCCAGAGATATTTAAAGAATGTGTAGATGTGTCACTTAAGGACATGACTGAGCAGTGGACTTTGCAAAGTTAGATTAATGGTTGGACTGGATGGTCTTAAAGGTTCTTTCCGGTCTAAGTGTTTCTATGATCTGTGTTAAGTTTGTTGTCTCTGCTCTCAGAGCAGTGATTATCTCCTCTATTTGTAGACCTTTTACCATGTGTTAAACCCTGGCTTAACAGGTAGAGATCCCAATACAGCTAGGGAGAAATTTTGGTGTTAAAGGGGTTTGGGTATGGAACTGGATGCTCAGATTTTCCCAAAGCCCTGGTGTTACATGTAATATTTCTGGGAACATCATTACATCAAATCCTATGTGCAATTGTTCAGGCCTTGATGCTTATGTTGATTACATAAATGAACAGATTTCTGATTTACCCTAAGTCAGAAACTTCTGCATCAGTTTAGGAAAAGAATTTTCCAATCAGTAGAGACATATTTTTTTTTTTAGTTGATTACAAAAAGACATGCTAAAGCTTGACGTTAGGTATTAGATTTTTGTTTTATTGAACGATTTCAGCACTTATTTTAACTTTCCCATTTTGCCAATGATCTAGGGTATTTCTTGGCAAAAACAAACAAACAAAAGTAAAACCAAAACATCATCCAAGCAAAAATGCTATGTACCATTACTACAAAAAACAACAGCTGAAAATCCTTCTCAAATATCTCAGAGACTTTTTTTGTCCCCTTCTCCTTGTTTTGCAAGCAATTAAAATTGTGTTCATTTGCTTAAATATCTTCTCAATAATTAAGTTAAGGAAGCAAGATTGTGTTTTCTTTTACTTTGATCAAGTGTTAGACTTAATTGCTTGGCAAGTGGACTGATATGACATGGCAATTTAAAAGGAAGATGTGAATGGGGTTTTGCCTGGTACCTTCTGGGATGTGTTCTTCAAAAAAAAGTTTGTGTCAAGTGCTAATGATTTGCTTTTAAGAGCAACTTTTGTGAACTTCTGTGGTTAAGCTAGAGCTAGATAGAGGTAATATCACTAATCAAAAGCAGCTGGGCTTGCCATAAATGCAGCTTTCTTCTTGTGGATAGGTTATAAACTTTGCCCTGTGGCTGATTCTGCTCCAGTAAACCTAGATACTTTAGTTAGCAATGGAATTTTCATCTTCTCTTTGCTAGACACTAGCTGAAGCCCATATATTCTGGTGAGAGCAGAAACTTATTTTGTATATTGCACAAAACAGTTGGAGTTTTATGCAAAAGATAATGCTAGATCTTCCCAAGGGAAGAGAGGGAAGAAGAGATTTTGGGAAGGGGAGGAGGGACTCCTTTGTAGCTGTCTGGCATAACACAGCTGCCTCAATGATGTAATTATTCTGTCCTGTAGCGTTTTTCAGCATTGCAGGTGCACGAAGCCTCAGAAGCTTGTGACACACAAGCTGTGATATAGCTCTGTGTCCCCACTGCTTTGTTCAGCACTTGTTGGCTCTCAAACTTTTTACTGCAACATATGGCTGTCTGATGTTAGCATTTCGTCATGGACAACATAATGAACTTCCAGCAGTCTATTGCTCCCATAAGCCTCGTGCTAGCAGAGCAGTGGTGAACTTATCTGGCAAATATAGTGCTTTTTCATAGAAGCTTGAAATGAATGTCTAGAATATGAACAAGGAAACTCTCCACCCTCCCCTCCCTAATAAAGACTGCAAAGTTTTATTTTTTGCTCAAACTCAATGTAGGTTCTGTCTTCTTTTATTGATTTTTAAAACATTATTATCTTTTTATTACCTAGGTTTTGATTGCTTTGCCATCCCTTCAACAGAGTAGCATAGAACTTTTTCCATCATTTTGTTTTCTGTTCTTAATGCAGCACATTTTTTTAGGAGTGTGGTTTTTGAAACTGATCATCTGGTTTTTTTTGTAAAAAGAAACAAAGTTCAATGGAGAGATCATCTATTTTTGTAAAAAGAAACAAAGTTCAATGGAGAGACTGAAATCTGAAGATTAATCATGGCAATATATCTAAATGGAGAAGATGTATTTAAATAGTTTTTTTAAAGCTATATACATTTACAGAGATTGATCGGAATGTACCCATTGGTTACCTCTTTTAAGCAATTGGTGATTTGAAGGAATGTCATCACGTACTGCCTGAGTTAGGAAACTGGCCTGAAATTTTCATTAAATCAGAGTAATGGTGAAGTAATGTGTCTTTCTGATAGCATTAAAATGAAGGGTAGTTCACAGTTGCTGTCACATTCAGCTACAACTTTGAACTATTTCTTTAATACTTTAGAAAATTAAGAATGAGACTGTCAGAAATATTCTAATTCATGCAAGATGAAGTATCAACATTAGCCACTCAGAAGAAGCCTTTAGGGGAATATCTCTCACTCCTTGCCTGGCATTATCTTAAGACTCAGTCATCCAGTACAATATCAGAAATTCAGAATAGTGTGTCAAGGTTTAAGGCTGGGCCAGCCACTAAGCTTTGACAGATGCACTCTGTGATCCCCCCACCACTGTCCCAGGGGAGAATAACAGGGGAACCAGGGAGAAAGATTTTGAGGTTGAAAAAAACCCTTGAAATACTTTAATGAAAGAGAGAATAAACCTAACAATAACAATGAGGATGCCAAACTGTCTACAGATGTATGCGAATATGCTCAAAGATACAGAAGAATACATTAATAGAGGACTCACGCTTCCCAGATGACAACAAGGCACTGAGAAACAAAAAAGAAGTCCCAGACTGGACTTAACAGCAGACAGGAGCACCCAAGTCCAGAGTCTCAACAATAGTTCAAAAAAACCAGGAAGCGAGCTGTACCACTCCCACCCCAGGACAAAGACAACCTGTTCCATTGATGTGTGTTCCTCCGCAGCATGGAAACAGGAAACAAGAAGAGCAGCAGCACAGGAAGAAATGATGAAAGGATCACAGCAATCCTCCCACCACAAGAGCACTTAAAGCCCAAGGGCTCTTCTCAGGGACCCTTTTATACTGAGCACCATGGGAAGGAGCACTGTGATTGGTCCATTTGGGTCATCTGGCCCATCCTCTCCTCCCCAGAGGCACAGCTGCCCCTCCTCCCCTCACTGTGAGTGCCACCAGTGCCAGGAGTCCCCTAGAGAACATTTATCCTAATGCTCTTAACGAGGGTATACTATTTGATATTTTAGTCAGATAGGACTCAAAAATTTCCTCTATCCATTAAGTCCAGTCCTTATTACATAGTTACCATATGTTCACTTTCATGAATTCATTCATCACCTTGTCAAAAACAAGGGGATATTTTGCTATTGTCACTTCCCCTGGAAGTCTGTTCAGGTACCTCGGTGCTCTGATGATTAGCAGTATGATAATTTCTATGTTAAATTCATTCTTGGCTGTTCTGGTTTTGGTTGGTTTGGGCTGGGTTTTTTTTTGTCCTTTGACTGACTATTCTGAATTCTAAGTATATTTAGTTACATTATTTACACCCTATTTCTGTTCATCATGAGTAGTGTTTATAAAGCTTAAGGGGCATTGAGGTTTCTACTATGGCACAAATTTAAAACCCAGGAAAAATATCATGTTTAGTCATAGTGTAAGGACTGAATTAAATTAACTCCTGCATGGTTGATTTCATCTGCATAACAACTTTTCTCTGAACCCGTGAAAATCATTAGTTACAATTTGAATCCTGGAGGGAAATCTAAGGATGCAGTCCAGTGATGTCAATATTTTTAAGCATAACAGCCTAAGTAGTTGCTATGAAAAGGTCACAGAACTGCAAGAAATGAACAGATTGCTTGGACCAATCTGGACTATTTATAATGTGTGGATAATAAAAAAGACAGTGGAAATCACTGCTTGAAGAACTTCATAGATTGAGTATCTAGTCAAGGGACAACATTAATATTGATTCCAATGGCAGACGAATATTCAGTTCTAAAAGCCGGTGTTTTTTCACCTTGCTATCTTGTGATACGTATGAGCTTTAGGGATTGATCTCTGCTGGTCTAAGGTGCTCGTGCCGGTCTAAGGAAAAACCAAGAAACCACAGCTGATGATCTCCCTCTGTGGTGTCTTGAAGCGCTGCATAGAACATTTGTGGTCAACTGAAGCCAGCCAAGCTATTATGTTTCTCATTTCTGTTAGGGAAACAGTTGCTGGAATGATGTGGAAATACCTGTCCCGCCGAATCTGAGCTAGATTCAGCAGGTGTTGCTTAACAGATAGTCTAGATGTTTACTGAGCAACCCTCTTCTGCTTCTTTCTTCTGATAGCTGCCAATACATTTTTATAGCAAAAAGATTCACAGTTTGCAGCCATATTGGAGTGATTTACAAAACAAGAGATTTTTTTATAACATAGGCTTTCTTCAATGTTTTACAGTTCAACAACAGAAATTTTTTGATAAGTCTGTTCCATCCCTGATATTCGAGGTCAAAGTGTATCATGTCTGATCCTCTTCCAATCAATGAATCAAGGTTTGTGATGGGTACAACACTTTTCTTAAATATTTTGTGGAATCTTGGCTAGCAAATGAGTGCATGGTAGAATATGATGTGCTTTCAATTATCCTAATGGACTACAGTACTCCACAAAATTGTTAATGTAATCACTCATGCTGATGACTGTGCCCTTGAAGCAGACATAACAAAACATGCAGCTGATTGGGACTAAATTGGCATAACCAGGAGATAGTTAACACTCAATTTATACACTAGCCTTTGTGAAGTTGTATATAGATCCATAACTGTAGCCGGAGCACATAGGATTAAAGGCACCTGAAGATTAGCCTATTTTGCCAGCATTTTATTGAGTGATATCCTCTCATATAAAACATTGACAAATCCAGAACCAACGTCTTTTCGTTTAATGGTCAGAGAAAATTTAGATTCAGTGTTCCCTGAACACGGGTCCTCTGTTTAGGTGCCAATCTTGCCTTTGCTGTTGATAGATATGTATGTTTTTTGACTGTGTTCAGACTGCATGCTATCTTACATATAATGCAGCAAGGTATGATCTGTAGCAAAATCATTTTGGAGTGCTGCAGGATCTGAAGGTTTGAAATTCTGACAGTCACAAGATAGTTTTGGTAGGCTGGGCATGTAATGGGAATGAAAGACGGAATGCTGACGCAACTTTTCTCAACTGAGGGTGAAGCATTGCATGGAGTAGCATGAGACGGAAATCAGCTGTGAAACTGTAGATAGCAAAGTAGCACATGATCATTTTGGTTAGTGGGACTTGGCTGGAGAAGTGAAAGACAAAACTAAGAGGGCAGGATGAAAATCAGGCATTTCATGTTTAGTTGCTAAAAGCTCTACCTGTTCATGAATTGGATATGAGGTTGGGTTAGTCATATTTGTATATGAAAGAGAGAATATGCTCAGTGTGGTCATTTCTGATCAATGATGTGCTACGAATACAATTGCTGTTCCAAGTGATACAGCGTCAGTAAAACACAAGACTACTTACAGGCCTGCAGAGTCTTCCATGGCAGTGGTGACAGTACAGCTCTGTAATCTGCTTGACTGTTCTGAGCCTGTTTCAATTAGACCTAATTAGTGGCTTCCTCTATGCACTCAGATGAAAGATATCTGGGTTTAGCTATGTCCCTGGTTTTGGAATGTGTCATAGTTACTTGCTTTGTAGTATCTCCATGACTTTGTTTTACGTCTTTGTACAAAACGTTGTTCTGGTCCAAAAGATACATGTAGAAAAGAATATTACAGGAACGTAAGTCAGTGAGCCATGTAGATGATGAAATCAAAGACTTTGAGTTCACAAAGGCTTACAGAAAAGTTCATGGCATCTGGCAACAAACCTGGAATGGGTACATGAAGATTACATACCCAACTTGAGATGTTAAGGCACTCACATGGGTTGCTTGGGGTTGTTAAATACATTTTTCAGATGTCACTAGGAAGTGTTTGGATATGCAGAATATAAAGGACACTTTCATGCATTCAGGCTTCGTGGCTGTAGATTTTGTTGTCAGAGCAGTGTGCTTTCTTTCTGTTATTGGAGTTTGGGGAGGAAAGCTTCTACGTGAATTGACTAGCACATCTGGGGGAAAAAAAAAAATCCCTTGAACTATGAAGGACTTCCATGCCTCCATACCCCAAATAAGAAAAGCTCCTTAACAACCTTTCTGTGTCAAGAATTGAGGTCATTTTCCTCTCTGGAAGTTGAAGCACTGTACTCTTAGCTGTTGCTAAGTGATGCATGTCAGTTATTTTGCTTGAGTACATAATTTCTATTAATTCAATTGCAGAACGCTGTAGCTTTTCTAGTTTGAAATCTAATTGTTGACTGTGCAAACAAGGCTGACTTGCGTGGAGTCAATATTGTCATGGTAAGTGACAACACCCTAACTTGCTTTATTTTATAGTTTTCTCTGTTATTTTCCTTTCCCTAACTATTCTACTGGGATAAGATTTATGTTCAATGAAGAAGATTTAACGTAAATGTTTTAAACTTGTCCTATATATGCAGACCTAAATGACAGCAGGGCCTTCTGCTTTTTGTGCAAAGAGTTTGAGAACAAATTTTACTTGTGCTACTGACAATATAATTTGAATAATTTAAATGCTTTATGGTCTCAGTTTCTGTGCTAAAGGACTTTGCCATGACTGCAATCTACCTATTGACTAATAAAGTATTAGTTTTAGGCAGAGTTGGAAATGTAGTGGTTAGGTTTCAGGTTAGTAGGTATCCAAGATGTATCTAATATGTAAAGTTGGTGTCCAGTGTAATCTGAAAGACTGTCTGCAACAGTACCCTACTGCAATTCTGGTACAAGTCTTTCTATTAAAGACTATTTACAATTAGTAATAATGGAGTACCTCTGTTTAGTACGAGGATATTCCAGTTTTTCACCTAATGAGGAGCAATGAGCAGAAAAAAACTACAGCTGAAAGTGATGACTACAGTTCTGTATATGTTTACTTCATTTTACTTCATCTCACATCCTGGAAGAAAAAAGAGGCATTTTTTTTTTCTCCAAAATTAGATTTCAAGCAGGACATTCATGACTTGCTAAAAAGGCTTTGGTTAGATCACCACTGCTGTGGATTCATGTCAACATTTCATCTGTCAAATTTGTTTGCCCAAAGGATGATGAAAGTAAACTCTGAACTTGCAAAACCGTGTTATTAGGAAGCGATTATATTAATTAGACCATCAGATGTCATGTTTTTCTGAGAGGCTTCTGCTTCATTTATAATGGATAAATTAGATCAGCATCAAGGATAACAGAATCCTGTATAATATGCAAGACTCCTGCTTTCTTCTTTGCTGAAATTGAAATGTATATATCATGTAAAGTATGGGATTTTAGAGAAAGAAAAGGCCCTTTTGTTATTCAAAGACTCATGTGCTGTCCAGGAGAACAGGATGTATTTCTAATTTTTCTGTGGCTAATGGTCCTGTTTGGGTCAGATTTATTATATTAGTAAGATTAAGCTATACTAGCTGAAGCTGAATGCCTAGAATTGTAATTGAATACGAAGTAGGTGAGCATAAGACATAGTAAAAGTAAAGAAAAAAAAACAGATTATCCCTAGCTGTTTATCCTGGCAACCAGTTGTGGGAGATACCTATTCTGCAAACACCAGCCTAAAATAACTGTGCTTTGTTCCTTGAGTGTGAATGGTTTATGATTTTTTCTTGTCTGTACTCTGAAGGTAAATCATAAACGAAGAAAGCCCCCTTAACATATGTATGTATTCCAGGTAGAGTGAGAGAAGAAAACACCCAACCTCCAAAACCACAAAATAAAATACCGCCCTTACATTTGGTGCAACATTTAGTATATATCATGAACGAGGACAGTACTGCAAAACAGCAGAACACCACCCAATTATCTTCTCAGTGTGGAAGTCATTTTGAGCAAAAATAATACTTGAAAAACCTACTAGTAAGGTAAAAGTTTTCTAAAAAATTCTAATACTAAACCATTTATGAAGGAGGCTTACTTTACCTCCATAATTATAAATCTCATGAAATAGTTTGATATTCCCATTAAAAATGTTGTAATCATAACCCTTGCAAACTTACTAATTGGTAGCAATTAACTCGTATCTTAAAACTGTTTGCTCATAAACATCTAATGAATGTTCAAGATTATTGCCAATACCTTGCAGCTGGTAATAAAACCTTAATAAGGCGATGTACATTTAAGAAGTAGATACACTTGATAGGATTTCTTTCTTGCATACAGCATAATTTTTCTGTAACAGTAGACCTGGGCAAAACGTACGTAAAAATTTATTAGTTCATGCACAGATTATGATACCTGAAGCACAGCCATTGCCTCAAGCACATGTCAGATGAATTGTCACACATGCCATATAAAAAAAAATTAGCCTAAATACTTTTTTAGCCTTTGTCTTCAGCTAATTCTGGGTAGTCTGTGGAAGCAGAGTATAGGGGGGAAAGTATTGACGAATACTGAGGAAGGCAGGACTGGCACAGGTGAATGCTACACCTGGCAAGAGACAGAGAAATGTCTTAATTTGTGGTTAAAATTAGTGATAACTCACTTGCAGTGCTTCAAGGGCAGGTATTCATCCACATCAGTGTTGACTGAAGTTGATATCTGTCTCTTCTTTCATTCTATTTTCTAAACATTTTGTAAAGTCTATATGTTCCTCCTCCAGTCAAGTTCACAGATTTCCTGATTTCTTTCAAGGAGCATTTATTTAAACAGGTTTCTTTTGGCTGGAAAATGCTAGCAACATTACCTTGAAAAACAATGAAATGATACTTGACTGCACGTCCTTTCATGCAAGACCAAGATTCCAAACTATGACACTTTTATCAGCTGATGCTCAACATCCTGGTGAGCTGATGAAGAGAAGTTAGGTACTGTTCTTTCAGCAAATACTCTGGCTATTTTGGAGAAACTCAGGAAGGAAAGAAATTACAAAAAAAACAAACTAGTAAATGAGCAGATTACAGAAACTTTTTCCCTTCCTTCTAATTTTCCTAAGCCCTGTTCTTTTCTTTTGATTTTGGAGTTTTGCTGGAAATTGTGGGAGGTGAAATACAGAAAAGGACTGAAGAGAAAATTTATCTACAGATATAAGCTAGAATTTGTTCTTGGTGATATTATTACTCATTCTTTCTTTCTCTGCATTTAGATATTATCTATGTAAACATGGTCTTTAAAATGTTTTTGAGAAGAAAGTATTTAACAGAGAAAGCAGAATATTCTTTTTTCCTTATATCCTATTTTCCTTATATAGTTCTTCATTTGTCTCTCATATTTTATTTAAACTTCAGAATTCTCCCAGTTTGACATAGTTCATGGTGTTCTTTCCATTATTCACCCACTTCAGTGAAATTTAATCTTCAGTGAAGTGCTACCTTTGACCTGAATTCCGTTGAATTATACATTCGTCATATATTTTCACTCAGTTTCTATGCCTTCAGTTGCAAGCACAGTTCTATAAAGCAGTTTCCAACATTTGTAGATTTCTCTGTTCATCCATTACAGAAGTATTTATTCAGCCATATGGATTATCTTTCTTTCTTCACTTACCAAAGAGGAGTGGATTTCTGAAGTCTTGCTGTTACATGCTCACCACTTTAACTTTTGAAGTGGTACACATAATTCTTTTCTGTTTGCAACCATATAAACTTCTCTATTCAGCTATAGCCACGAGCAAATTTTTGTTTGTTTGTTTGTTTGGGGTTTTTTGGGGAGGTTTGTTTTTTTGTTGTGGTGGTTTCTTTTTTTTTGTTGTGGGTTTTTTTTTTGCTATTAAAACATGTATTTTCCATTGGAAAATAATAAAAATTCATGATTTGTACACATATCTACTTCTCCACATATAGACCTTTTCTTTGATTTATTGCTTTCTTTCATCTTAAAACCTGTTCAGTATTTTTCACTAGAAAAGTAGATCATAAGAATCATAGAAAAAAATTAGGTGAATGGGGTCTCAGCAGGTCATCTTTACCAATCCCCGGCTCAAACCAGGGCTAGCTTCAGAGTTAGATCAGTTTTACAAGGTGTCATCCAGCTGAGCTTTGAAAATCCTTCTGGGTAGAGTCTCTCTCCACAACCCCTTCCTGTGCTTAACCTACATCACTGTGAAGAATTGTGTTCTATCAGAATACTTCTGATTTAATTTTTGTTAAATTTATTTGTTATTCATAGTGGAGATTAGTGAATCACTTTATCAGCACTAACTTCTGCATATCCAGGAACTTCTCATGTTGAAGTCTTGAGAAGAATTCATGGTGATGTCTGGGAATCAGTTTGGATGCAGGGAAAGTCATTTAAGAAGGTACGTCACTTGCTGCTGCACATTGACCTATGAAATGTTTCAAGGGTTTTCTGGGTACTGTAACTAGAATAAATATTATTTTAATTGGATTTTTCATTGGAAAGTCCCTTCTGACTTTTATTAATAGACATGCAAAATTGCAAGAAATTATTTTAGCCTTGTCATAAACAACACCTGCAACATTTTCTGCTCTTCATCTGCTGCCAGAACTCAGACATTATCCTGTAAGTATTAAGAACATACAGCTTTAAGAGCTTTACCTCTTTTCTTGGAGATGTGTTTCATGCACAAGGGATGTCATTCCTTGTTCCTGAAGAATGAGCTTGAATCACATCTGTTTCATGGTTCTCATTGGGCAGCAGCCAGAGGGAGAAAGGAGGTCTGTCTCTTTCTGGTTTTGTGTATGTTAGAGATAATAAAACATCTGCCAAGACTCCGATAGCGGGCATTCTGCTCTGCAAAAAGAGTGAAATTTCA
>NW_009706250.1:0-29693 GCF_000703405.1 Apaloderma vittatum | reverse complement strand
AGCTCTTTCACGTAAGTGAATTCAACAATTGTCAAATTTCTGATGTAGCACATGCTGCGCTATTATTAGGTTACTTTTCTTGAATGTTAACGCACAGATATTAATGTCAGTGGGCAGATGAATATGTGATATGAATTAATTTCTTCTGAATGATAGAGGGCTGTCATTTGGACATCAATCAAGACTGATCAAAGAGAACAGAAAGTTTTTCTTAGTCTTAAGGGAATGCAAAAGGGAAGAATGCGGCATATCATCACCCACTCATGCTAAATAGTCTCCCAACAGGGTTGTAAAAGATGAAAACAGCAATGTAGAGCAGTGTGAATGAGTTATTGAGGCAGAGACCTCATGGGGGAAAGTATAAATAAGGCTTCCCCTTCTGTATTACCTGAAAATCCACTATGGAAATCTGAATTCTGCCCTTGAGTTTCTATTGGAAGCAATAGATACCGAATTCAACTGCAGTTATTCTTAAGAACTTATTTCTTAATGCTTGAAATTTTATTTTGTACATGTTTACTATTCTTTTGGATTTGCTTAAGTAGATAACTCATTATCTAGATAATCCAGATACTGTTAAGTAGATAACTCAGATAAAATGCTACTTAGATGAGATTGATTGCTGCTGCAGTTGCTATCTCCTTGAACATGACTGAAATGACAGTTTCACCTTTTGCAACAGGACAAAGTAGTTGGTGCTATTTTTCCCATGTTTGTGATGAACAAATGAGTCTACCCTGGAAGACATCATCACTCTTCTTGAAGGGAGGACAGTTATTGCACTTATTTTATTTTGCAGAAAAAGATTGTGACTAAACAAACTCCACCTCAGGCTGCTGTGTAAACCCCAAAGCATTGGAGTTCCAAGTCACAGACTTTTTCTTACTGTTTTCATAAACTATCTAATGGAAATAAAAAACCCAAGTTTTCAAATAAGGAAGCTTTTATCACTAGCACTCTTTTGGGCTTGTATCTCCCTTTGGAAATTGATGTATCTTTCTCAAGAGTTTCTGGATTTTGCTTTTTGTGAAAATCACCTCCAGAAATCCAGACAAATTTGCAGATCAGGATTTAGCTTTAACCGCTAAAACATACTTACTCTAGAAATGAAATTGAATACATTTGGTTTATAATAGAATAATAGTGTAACGAATAATAGGGTTGTTTCAGGTATCTGCAATCCTGAAAACACCATTAAGGATGAAGTCAGCTCAGTGAAAGTAATTTTATAGGTAATATTTTGGTCAGTTGTACAAGTCCATCAGATTTATTCATATATAAAGTTACTGTAGAAATCGCTATTTATTTGTACTGAGGAAATAGCATTTTCTTCAAGTTTTTAAGACTATGAGAATTTTTTATTACAAGAGAAAAAATGAAGTATGATGGGAGTCTGATATTGTGTATCGGTTTAACTCAAACTTTGATATCAGGCTACCCAAGTTAATAAACTGGTAGCATATATCAAAAATTTTGAAAAAGCATATATGTTGTTATATTGGAATCTTTGTATTTAATTGATAGTGACTTTATTCAGAAGTACATTAGATTTTTCAGTTTGTATCCTTTAACTTAAGGATAGATACAGATAGACATAAATAAATACAAATGAACTTTTAGAGTAGCCTGTTAAATGACATTTAATTTCTGAGTAATACTTGTTTTTGTGTAGGATTAAAAGTACTTCAATATATTTAAAATATGTGATTTGGGTAAACCTAAAATGAGGCCAATTAAATTATGAAAAAAGGCATCTGCAGAGGAGAGTCTATTTCAGATTAGCTAATTTTCTATAAAGTACAGTATCAAGTTTTACAGTCATATCTGTATGATACCATGCTAGTATACATTGAAAAAATGAAGTTGAGCTTTTTAATGGCTTTCAAAGTTTAAGGCTGGGCCACCCACTAAACTCTGACAGATACTCTCTGTGATCCCCCTGTCATCTTTCCAGGGGAAGATAACAGGGAAAACAGGGAGAGAGATTTTGAGGTTAAAAGAAACTTGAAGCCATTTAGTGAAAAACAAACAAAAACTAACAATAACAGCAAAGGTGTCAAACTGTCTACAGATATATACAAGTATGCAAATATGTCTAAACATACAGAATAATATGTTAATACAGGACGTACACCTTCTGGATGACATCTAGATCCCAAGCAGAACTTGTCAGCAGACAGGAGCACCGAAGCCAAGGGTCCCAGTGACAGTCCAAAAAAAGCCAGAAATGGACCTGCATAGGGGAAGAAAAGCCAGCAGCACAGGGAGAGATAACAAACAGCCACAACAATCCTCCTAGCACAGCAGGTACTAAAGGCCCCAGGGCTCTTCTCAGGGGCCCTTTTATACTGAGCACCATGGGAAGGAATGTTATGATTGGTCCATATGGGTCACCTGACATATCCTCTGCTCGTCATAGGCACAGCTGCCCACCACCTCCCCTGAGTGGAGTCCTAGAGGACTTTTATCCTGGTGCTCTTAAACCAGGGTGAAAACATGTTGGTCTGAGCCAAGAGTCAAGAGTTCTTCTCTTTGAATTTAGTTATAGAAAATTTATGCCACACTATGTCTTTATATGCCTTAAGAAATGGACCACTGAAATTTGCTGGGAAATCATAAGAATGAAACTGCTTTAATTTTTTCATAAAGCTGTTGTAAAGTACGGAGCAAGAACTCCCTGTAGCATGGACTTGATGCTGGTAAATCCAGCAAAAGTTTCTGAAGCCTTATGTGTTCCAACTGGCTTAATAACATTATCCTCATCATCACTTCTCAAAGAGGTGACAGCTCCCTTTGGCTCTGATGAGCTCTTGGCTAAAGTTTGATTTTTTTGAGCTGCTAGTTTATCTGTTTAGTTTGCTGCTCCTATACTTCGAAGCATTTTTGTTTCTTCTCTAATTGCATTTTCACCTCCACAGACATTTGTTCATAACCCAACAAAGTATTTTGGCTCAATTCTTCCTTTCCATGTTTTATTTTGTGATCCACCTCTCTTCCAGCATTTGTGCTACCAGTCAGAGCGAGTTTTGCTGCTTTCAGTCATAGCTCTACCATAACACGGAGAAGCACAGCATATTGACATCTCAGCTGATGCCAAGCTCTGGCAAGAGGCTACTAGTATTAAATACCAGGAGGTGCATTTTTATGCTGATAGGGCTAAATTACTTCTGGTCTGGTTTGGACTTTTCCATGCTGTACTCAAATAAAGATGTATTATTCATCTAATCCTCTGACAAGATTACCCTAATTTTTCTTTTTCCTTTTTTTTTTTTTTTTGGATAATGGACTGCCCTGTCATTGTTCATTTTGCCCAGAAGAAAAAAGGGGACATTACGCTACTCTAGCGAAAGTGCAGTTTTGCAGGGACTGCTTGTTCATACTTTTCTTCCTACCTAAGCTCTGCCCACAGTGAGGCCAACTATTCTCAGGAAAGCACTTTTGATGTTGCAAAATGATTAGCTTTTCAGCTGTACTCAAGAGCTTCTAAATCATGGTTAAATTAGTTATCTTTTCAGGACTTTGCATCACTGATTTATGAAGGTGACAAGTGCTCAAGTTAAGTAATAAAATTCTGTGGAACTTTATAATACATGGGAAGGAAATTATATACCTTCGTACGTCTCACTCTTTGAAAGAAAACATCTTTCTTTTTTTTTCCCCCACTTTCTGAAGTCTCCCGTTTCATTCAGACAGAAGATAAATGTGTTACTGGGTTTTCCAGAACATAATCATTCATTACGTTTGTTGGACCTACATGGCAATATTAAACACAGCAACTCATAACTTAAGAAGGTTATTACAGTTTTCTAAATAAAACAGTTTAAATAATTCCCTGAGGGGACTAACGAGGCTGTGTTGTTGATATAATCATGTTATTTTCCTGACTGTGTAAAGAAGGTACTAATAGTTGACCAACTAGATCCTCTTGGAAAGCCATATGATTTTGTAAAGTGCTAAGTGTGTTAATTATCTGGTTAATTTTATGCTGGTACTCTGTGTTCAGAAAGTAACAAAATTAGTTTACCAGGAAAAATTAGACATCCTTCATATTAGTACTGACTCCTGCTCAAAAGAATCTGTTGACACTGGTTAATGTCAATGGAATTAACACTGTATTTCTGTGGAAGCTTCAGATCAATCCATTTGGTTCCATGGACTGTTATATTGCCTGGTTGTTGGTTTTTTTTATAGACTAATCAAAGCCATAGCAGAAACTCCTTAGCTCACACAGCCTAAGAAAATATATCCTGATTGTTTTTAACTTATTTCCAGTGTCCTTTTACGAAAGTTATTGAGATTTAGTAGTATTAGATCAAAGTTCTCTAACATTTAAGTCTTTATGTATGCATGACAATCAGACAAATAACATTTCACAAGAACTAAATCCCGTAGAATAACACGCCAAGGCTTAGGATACATCTACCAAGTGTTTTTTAGACTAGATTTTAAGTGCCTTGATGAAGAACTGAATTTAAAGTAGTCCTCAATATTTAAAAAGCTAGATGTCTTTGAGCAGCATACCACAACAGTTTCAGTTCTACTATTTTTGAGTAAGATTATAGTTTCCATTGATTCACATAGTGTAGTATAAAGAAATAAAACATCTAACTTTAAAACAATGCAGTAGCACAACTCATTTCATAAAGACTCAGCTTGTACTAAATAACACACAATAAACATAAAAATTAAATATATTCTGACCAAAACTCATTTTCTGTCCTGTAGTGAACAGATGTTCAAAAACTAATTTTGCTCATAGGATACTCTTCAAAAGCACTCAGATATTCCAGGATTTTAAATGAAGACATACTGTCAAGATCATGTTTTTTATCACTGTAGCAAGTCTCTTGCCTCTGATTGCAATTTTTGAGCTACAAGCACCAGCTTTGGTACCGTTGCAGATGTTGCTTCCTTTTACATGGAAACAGATGGAAATATTCTAAGTCCTCCAGTCTTTAGAAAGAGAGGAGCATTTTAAACCGAACAACCGCAAAACTGCATAAAGCAAACATAAATCTAAATTAGAAAACAAATAACCTCAAAACCCCAACTAAAATAACTTACCAACTATAAAACAAAAATTTTATAACACAACTTTTCAACCCCATAGGTTAAAGAACAATAAAACCAATTTCCTTTCAGGTCCCTTTACTCTGACTCATCTCCTTGCAAAATGTATCACTTAATACTGTAAAGTTTTCTCATAGTGAGTAAGTATTTGTAAGCACTCTTGATATTAAAAACACCCTCATATTCTCATTCTAGAGGTACTTTGGTTGCAGAATTAAACACATTTAATCAGCTTAGTATGTACTTTCTATTTTCTCAGAGTGCAATTACACAAGATAAGATACTGTTTCTTCTTTTCATTTTGTTTAGTAAAATACCATTTTGTTTCTAACTGGATTTATTAGTTTGAAAAGAAAGTTGTTGTGCAATTGGAATTATGAATAGAAATTCAGAAGGGAGTAGAGGGGCAGAATCACCTCCCTTGACCTGCCAGCTATGCTTCTGACGCAGCTTGATGCAGCTTTCTAGGCTACAAGCACACATTGCCAGCTCATGTCCAGCTTTTCATCTACCAGTACCCCCAAGTCTTTCTCTGCAGGGCTGCTCTCAACCCATTCATCCTCCAGCCTGTACTGATATTGGGGATTGACCTGCCCCAGGTGCAGGACCTTGCACTTGGCCTTGTTGAACCTCATGAACTTCACATGGGGTCCACTTCTTCAACTTGCTGAGGCATGTTCAGTAATGAGCAGGAAAAGGAGAAGAAAACATACCATATTAGGAAAAATGATGTATCTCCAGATAAGACTTAAAAATAAAGCTATTGCGTAGGGACATATAAGCCCTTTTTTACATTAGAGCATTGCATATGTTGGGACTTCAACTGGGGCACAGAATAATCTTTCACAGCTGAGACAAAAACTAGAAGCCAATATCTTTCTGTTTAAAAAAATCAAGGATTGTGGGTAATGTTTATTATACTTCCCTTTGCTATTCTGTTACAATTACTGTGGTTTCAAAATGAGAGAACCCTACTCTTTAAGGCAGTAGTCCAGACCATGCATTTGCTTTCCGTGGTCCTTGGTCATAATTCAATAAAATTATGTATTGAAATAACCTAGAAAAGAACCATAAGCACTAGCAATTAAGAAAAAAAAAAAAAAAGAACAAAAAGTCTGGAATATGTGACCTCAAAAAAATTGTGACCTCAAAAACTGCTTTATGTAAACTGTATTTACATTTACCCTTACTTCAAGCAAGGAAGTAGGCTAAAATCCTCAAATTCAAGAAGTACAGATTTCAAAAAACCATATAACTTTGAAAGAACAGTGAATCTATCTTCTCTCTTTAGGCAGAGCTGATGAGACTTTATTTGTTGTATTTCAGGTAGGACTCAGTAAGAGCAAGGTGCATGAACTGAAGAGTGCTTTTCTTTTTTCTATGACAACCAGGTACTTAACTTCAGCTATCAAATCTTTACTGGACAGAAATCAGAAAGGTCCCACTACAATCCATTGAACTACACTCCTTTACAGCAATTAAAGCTCTGAGATCATACCTCTGATATTTTTGGGGTTTTTTTTGTCTTTCTTTTCTATTAGTATTTCTTTCAAGTGAAAAGTGCACCACTCCACAGTTAGTTTTCTTTTAACACTTTAGCTTCATTTTAGTCTTTTATGCCTTGCTAGAAGTGTATTTATGACATAGTATGAATGAAATAGCATCTCTCAGATTTCTCTTCCTCCCAATGTTAAATTAGCAATAACGCAAGTTTCTTATAGTGTGGCTATACATTTGTATGTCTACTACATAAAATTGTTACAATCCCAAGATGTAATGTATACATATTTTTATCCTAACAATAATCTACTACGGCCCTTGTCACAGCCACTCACCTATTGTATTTCTTTTGTATGTCACCAGCACCAAAGCTAAGAAAGTAAATTAAAATCGGTAAGAAACATATTAATTTGCCATAACTGTCTCATGTTTACCAGAAAGTTGGTGGGTAACAGCTACCTGACAGTAAAACTATAAGCAGCTCTACATGCATGCAACAGTTGTCTGAGTTAAACTTTTAGTGCTGAGGACAGCACCTTAAAGTCAGCACTGTACTGTTCTCAGATTGTATTTTTTTTAAAGAGTGGGTAGACACTCAGTAGATATGACAGAAAATATTTAGTAATCACTGTAACAAGATGCTCAAGTTAGCCAATACATATTTTTTATTTGCTGCAGCTCATTTATTGCAAATTCTCCAGTGATACCTACATTTAGGAGAATAGTAAAGATTGATTTTTTTCCCTGTGAATTTTTTATATCTATGTTCTTATGGATTTTATTTTTATTTTACAGAAATTCTTATTCATCTTTTAAGAAGAATTGTTTCCACTGCCAAAGCTTTGTGTACATACTTACAGGTTGGATGTTTTTTCTTCACATAAAAAGTTTAAAATGCAGATGATGTTTTACAATTAAAATGGATTATGTGGATATGTACAGAAACAAGACAACCCCAAAACTTAACACCTGAAGGATGTCTAATTTACTTATCTTTTTGCTGATGCCTGTTTCCATGTCTGATGTAGCAGGAAAATACACAATGTATGTAACAAAATTTTTATTCTTAATGCAAAAAAAGTTCTAACATCTTTTTAATTCTTCTCAATGTCTGAATTCAGAAGACAACTTGAAACGAAGTTCTTTCAAGACTGTTGAAGTTTAAGGTTGGGCTGGCCACTAAACTTTGACAGATGCTCCCTGTGATCTCCGGACCAATGTCCCAGGGGAGTAAAACAGGGGAACCAGGGCGGAGAGACTTTGAAGTCGAAAAGTACCTTGAACCAGTTTAGTCAAAAAGAAAAATATTACTAACAATAACAATGAGGATGTTAACCTATACACAGACATTATACAAGTATCCAAATACATTCAAAGATAAAAGAGAATTGCAGAACCTGTGCCCTGTGCATGAAAACAAAGTCCTGAGGAGAAAAGACCCAGACTGGACTCAGCATGAGCTAGTAGCACTTGAATCCAAAGTCATAACGATAGTCGAAAAACAACTGGAAAAGAAACTACTCCTACTCAAGGAGGCAGGAAGACAATCTGTTCCATTGAACAGTGTTCCTCTGCAGTGTGAAAACAGGAGGTGGGAACACCAGCAGCACAGGGAAAGATGACAAAGAGCCATCCTCCCCACAAGAGACACAAAAGCTTCTAAGGCACTTTTTAGGGGCCCTTTTATACTGAGCACCATGGGAAGGAACACTGTGATTCGTCCATTTGGGTCACCTGACCCATCCTCTCCTCCCCATAGGCACAGCTGCCCCTCCACCCCCACTGTGATTGCCACGTGGTCCAGGCAGCCCCAGAAATCTTTTATCCTGATGCTCTCAAACCAGGGCAAACACATATAAAGTGAAAAAGATAAAGTTAATTTAACTTTAATGATGAATGCATGTCTGTCTATTTATTTTATTTACCACTATTCTATTTTTTGTTAAACATTCTGAAGAAACAACTGGTTGATACAGGGACAGAGAGGAACAGTGGACCTACATAAAGTCCCTGGTCACGTAGTAACAAATACTCTTATGACTGATTAACATAAATTCTAGAATGTATAAGGAAACGTTTAACGGTACACCAGTGTAGGAGCTACTAATCTTGGTATATCTTGGTATTGTGTATATTTTGAACATGAATTAGCTTTTTACCGTTACTGTATTGCGCTTCTGCTAGAAGAAAGCACTCAGGGTCTGTCAGGTGTATCTTGAGGAATTCTTACATTCAGAACTGAACTCTCTTTCCTGAACTCTGATTTCATGAAGCTATTGTGACAAATAAAAATGTTTTGCTTTATTTTGAAGTTTGGTGGTTTGGTTTTGTTTTTTTTTTTTAGATAGGAGGAATTGAATGGGATTTCGCAAAGTGTTTACAAATAGCTATTACATGATATCCGAAAATATCTCCAAAATAATATGACCAAGTTATCTACCCTGTTGTCTGCAGAGAGACAGAACTGCACCAGTAAAACAATCTTAGATATTAAAAAGTCATAGTAACTGTATCTCTACTTTTGCATATGTTTTTCATTGAGATTCAAACACTGTAAATATATATAAGAACTAATTGGCTGATCTATACTTTAATTACTATCTATTGCAACAGTTAAGTAGATTTGAGTATGCTAGCAAATAAACTTAATTGATTATGCAATTTTGAACCCAGAGGAAAAAAACCAACCACAAACTGCAACAATGTTATTCAATTTAGTCTCTTCTTGTGAATGCAATCAGGAAGTAATACCAAGTTTTCACACCATGCTTCATGTCCTTTTCATCATCCATTTTCACATATTTGCGAGAATTTAATATTCAAACACTAATGATGCAAGAGAAATAAGTATTTGCTTGCTTTGCAGGCACAAACTTAAATTAGTCCCATTGATTAAATTAATGTTGATTGATGTTTCCAACAAGCAGGGCAAAAATGCAAGCATTTCCCTTTCTTATGGTATCATTCCCATTAAAAAATTCTTTTTATTAAGATATTACACCAATACAAGGTCCTTCTTAAATCTATCTTTATATATTATCCGCAGTAGATTGCAATATTATGACCTCAAATGGAAGTTAAGTATGCAGATTTGGAAAAGAACATCAGTCAAAGAGATGTTTATTTCAATTTGTTCTATATAGGGATAAAATTGATTTTATTTTTCCAGACATTTGCAAAATGTCAATGTTTCAAACACTGACGTCTAAACATTTATATTTTATATTCTGTACTTAAGGTGAATGTGAGTAAATGAGTTGTAGAATACAGCATGTGGAAAATTACTTTAGCAACACGACTCTGAAGTAAAAATCAGGCTTTTTAAAATTCTTTTTCAAATTATCTTAATGATTCAGAAAATTAGAACCAAAAGAAAATAAACATTATTTCAATGTAACATTTTAACACTTTATTTTTTAAAAAAGTACTGTTAGATTTACACTATTACTACACAGATGAATAAGTACATTCAGAGTAACTTAAAATTAATCAACAGAAATCTATGTTGAATCTTTCTCACAGCATAAGATAACTCTTTCTGAAACAGGAGGTCCTTTATAGTCCTTTACTTCTAACAACCTTTTGAAATGACTGAGTGCTCAGTCAACTTACTTTGACAATTTTGCAGGTGATTCTATAAGGTTAAAATGTTGACCTTTAATTAATGTCAACACTTCCAGTTATTGATAGAAGGTCACAGATTGTTCACTAGCACTGATTCTTCCTTGCCTCATACAGCTGAATGTAAGAAATTGCCTGTTCTGCCAATTAGAGTTGCTAATATGACAGAAAAAGTGAACGGAACAAAGACACTCTACATGTGGTTATAGGTGGTCAATAACACGGCCTACAAATAAGTCTTTGTAATCCAAGGGTAACTGAAACGGCTTGCAGTTTTAAGAAGAAGTGTGGAAAAAAAAATATGTTTGTTCTCCTATTGGGAAAATTATGTCCCTTTTTTCTGCACTGTTGCAGTCCAAGGAGAAATGTGAAATCCTTCCAGGATTTGGCATTTACACCTTTTGCTAACCTCGTTAAAGCCCAATCATCACTAATCAAATCTTCGATTACAATCAAAGTGCAGATCACTGTCCCGAACGACTTCCTGGACCTTAGCAGTTTGAATCAGAAGATGCGTCTGTCCATACTGACCCCATGCCAGCTCTTCTCAGCTCACAATGCTAAAACACAGCACAACATTCTCCACTACTCTACAAGTGGACAGCAGGAAAACAATATTTCCCTTCAGGCTCTGCTCTGGAAAAAAAAATCAGCAAGTGCTGAACCTCAGATCAGTGTCCTCAATTACCCAAGGGCCAGATACGTCAGGTAAAAGTGAGTCAGTGTTTCCCAGTCGGTGACAGCAACTAAAATGACAGAAGGTACTTCTTAAAATGGCTGAAACATTTAAACACAAAGGAAAAAAAAAATTAAACACAATATCTGTGCATATTCAAAACCACACAGCTAGAGAGTTCAAAAAATGGAACGAAAATAAAAGGAATACGGAAAGGGCAATATAATTTTACTTGGCTATAAGTCAAAGCTTTTTTAGCCACATCGCATGGCCTTTTGTCCATGCATCCTTTGAAAGGGATTATAAGGGTTAGGGCTTAAAAAAAAAAAAAATTAACTAAAGAACTTGAAAAGAAGGAAAGCACAACACCATAAGGCATTTCTTCCTGATATCCACAGCAAAACCTCCCAGTTCAGGGCTTGTGCTAGGCCTCCAGCTCACAGCAGGATCTGCAAGCACAGGGCCACAAGGGAAGCAGGGGTGTGAGGCTTGCTCAGTGTCCAGCATGAGGGAGGAGGAGAACTAGCCCTCATGGGACAGACTGCATGCAAGAACTTGAGTGGCCAAAAGGGGAGAGGGGTTTCTCTCAAAAGCAGGCAGTACTGACGGATCCACATCACATTCACAAGTGAACTGCAATGTCTTTCACTGCACACCTATTCCCCATCCCTCTCTTCAGCTGTCACCAGCATAGAATGGCCCCAACACCCACTCCTGAGCTGTCACAGAGCCCGGTGTGCCCTTGTAAGCTTAACATTAGAAATCCAGATTGTTTTGTTCTCATGCTCCATGGTCAGCAATTCCTTCTGTCCAGCTATTCCCATTAAGGCTTGAGGTTTTCTGCTGAGTGCTATTGCAAGTGGGCTCTAAACCTTGTTCATTTGCATCTAGTAATGAATCTATCCCAGGATTGCTTCCCAAGCCTGATGACCTAGAGGGAAGCAACTCTAAAACCAGGAACATCAGTATAACTCCCTAGGGTGCTTTCATCAGGACACGTGGGTTGTAGGAAGTAGCACAAGTTGAGTGAGAACATCCATGTCTCCCATGAGAGATGTCTGCGAGTAGCAAAACCACAGTCCAAGAAGTGGGGAACTAACCCTTGCCTTCAAGGGGAGGGTGATTTGCCATCACTCTGTATGCGCGTGAGATTAGAACCTTTTGAGAATATTTATGACAGCCTGCTTAGCAATTTGTAGGTATTAACACTTTGCAGTCCCTAGGACCATGGTTTCTCTGTTGCAATGGTCATGTTGATCCTGATCAACTGTCTGTAGGTTATTTATGTATCATTAAGAAATCAAGAAAACATTTCAGTCCTGATTTGGTTTAAGCTACATGAACTGAACAGGTTTCCCATGATCACATGGCTTTGATACTAGCTTTTTTGATGCCAATTCATGGAGTTTCTTCTTGTCAGATAGCTTTTCCTAAAACATGGGAAATAACACACTGATAAGCACCTTAAAAAACATTAATCAAAATTGCAAAATCTAACAATCGGAATTTAACACGTCAAAAACCAGCATGAGATAATACATTTTAAATATTAGAATACTAGTGATAAAGACTTAAACAAATAGCATACAGGCAATTATTTTCAGCATTTTCTAGCATAAAGGCCATGACTTAACCAATTACTAGTACTCTCTTATGGGGAAAAAAGTCAAATTCCTTTTGGATATTAACTAGTATTTTTAAAACTTCTTTTATAATGTGGAATAAAAATTCCATCTGAATAATGGTTATACTCAACCTGGACAACATTTGATAAAAGTCTGGTCAGCTCAGTGACTAATATATTATACTTGAATGTGATTGGGTTTTGCAGCTAGCTATATGGAGACAGAGTCTTAATCCAAAATCATAGATGACAGAAAATATAATTTCCAAATAAATTTCCACATAAGGAACAGTGAATCAATGAATCCCCTTTGTGGGCCTGAAGATCTCATGAAGAATCTGGAGAGTTTTGGTGAAACAGTGAAAAAAATTTCACATTGAACTGACTTCACTCATTTCAGTATTTCAGGAACAATGTAATTTTTGCATTCCTTTTTCTAATCTGTTTATATAGTCCTTAAACTCTGTTTCTGTTCATTCTTGTTTTGTAAGGTCTTTGTTTAGTTGTAATGGTTTTTTTTCCTATGTCCATGCTGGACAAGAAAAAAGAGAAAAGGAAAATGTAATTCCTTTTACTGGCACATCTGAACTAAACTGAGCTTCTTCAAAATTCAGCTGTTATGTCCAAAAGCACTATCTTCAAAAATTCTTGTCCACTTTTTCAGCATGCTTAGAATTCCACTCACCTCTGTAGCTACTTTGCTCACAGAGCCTCTTAAAACCATCCCTCTTTAGGAATTAGGGTCCAAAACTTGCTTCCAAATGAAGATAATTTCATTTAATGTAGAAAGAAAGACATTTTTGTCAATATTGTCCACAGAATAAAACCACTTTTTTTTTTTTAAAGTTTTGTGGCTTATAAAGGAATAACTCACAGCTTCTTACACTTGTCTAATAAAAGTGTGACTTTCTCATCATCTTTCTTTCCTGTACAGCCTCCTTGCAATATGCTGATGAATATGAGCAACATGACTGCATGATCAACAGAAGGGCTGATAAGATATTCTCAATAAATTATTCTTGTTAAGTCAAAGAATCTGATACTTAATAATGCAAATCTACAGACTGTGGAAGTATAGTTTACACAACAAAATGTATCAGAGCCTTAAGCACCTATAAAGTTTGTTCTACTTTATTGAGAGTAATCAAAGGAAAAACTGCAATAATAAACTAAACATATGATGATCAAGAAACTTTAGACTGAACAAGTTCTCTTTGTAATAACTTACATTATTCACATTTTGCTTTGTAGCATATTTATTTGAATTTTTATGACTGCATTGTCATTCAGGAGAAATTGAATCACTGGATACCCTTGCATGGTATCTAAGCTCAAGTACAAATATAATTACATAACTGACTATTGTAATTATATGGTCATTACCTCAAGAAGAAAATATTATAAAATTTTAAAAACTCTGATATTATTTCTTTTTATTCAGAAACATTTAAGTAAACCAATTATTTGATATACACATATAAAAGTCAATTAATCCACAGAATCACACAGAAACATAAATGTTGTTCTCACCATTTTACAGCAAGTAAAGAAAACGAGTGTAAATCTGCCATAATTCTGATTAAAAAACCAGTTTTACTTGCTGCCAGATATTCCAGGTGAAAATACTAAAAAATAAAGTTTGTATTATTAGCATTAACAGCAATTTGTTTCTATTCCAGCTTTTCCTCCTCTTCCATCTCATATCATAATAGAGTGACCCTTCTCTTTTCAGAAGAAGAGCTGAAGAGGCCAATTGCTATTTTACTACTAAACAAAAAAAAAATTAAAGTTTAAATAATTAAATTAGGACCATGAAGTGGTTGATTCTCCTTTTCCAAGAAGTAATGGAGCTTATAAAATGAAACTTCTTATACTTTTGAAGTATAGGTTTATTTTCATTAGTTACCAAAAACTTACATTCAGTGATAATCTAGAGAGGGATTTCTGAAATCAGTCACTGTTTCTCTTTCACTATTATGAAAATACAAAATTCAGAGAATGACCATTGACCTTGAACTGTCAAAGGTACGTTCTAAGGCTCAGTTATATGCATGGACTTGATCATCAATCCCTTGTCACGAATCATAGAAAACAGCTGAAAGAAATTACTAAAACATCAATATTTTGCAAAACATGTCACTAAAAATTTACATAGTTATCCTGTGTTTCCATGTAGACTCCTCTGAAAGATATTCTTCACTGTGAGTTCCTGTTAGATGTATAAAACAGTTCTTTTTTCAGCAACATAAAAATCATCCCCTCCATTCCACACTATGGAAGTGGAAACATATCTTAGCAGAGGTATTTCTAAAGCATGTTATTTTTGCTCAAGAGCATTGAATCTTGAAAATAACTTGAGTCCTAAGAGACATCTTCGCTCATCTGCATTAGTTCTTTAGTGACTCTGCAGAGGCAGAAAACTAGTTCATATAAAGATGATGTTATTTGACAACAACTCTAAAGCAAACTTCGTGGGGAATATAACCGAGGTTCCTGCAAATCTCAGTCAGTGCAAGCACAGAGTAATATTTTCAGTACGTATTCACAGTAAGAGAAAAATTATGTCTGATGGCTTCATTTCCCCAAATGAAACATCATATACCTTCCTCATTATTTTGAATATTTACATTGTAAGGGGCATTACTAGAAAGCTCCTTTTTGTGTCTTGGAAGATTATTTTATTTTCAGGTTTTTAACATCTTGCATCCCTTTTACTTTTTTTTGCCTACACTTTATTGTTCTTATACAAATATCTCATTCATTGTTATCAGAGAAGAAAACCTTAAGAACTATTTTTTAAAAATAAGAAATAGCATTTCTTAATGCTAATAGGGCATTTTTATAACTTTAACTCATAGAGACATGAAAATGCACTATCTCCAGTGAATGCAAGAACTTACTGAATACTTTCATAAGAGAGAATTTGCTCTTTCTATTGGGATTTACATAACCATTTGGTATAATTTTCTGTTTTCTCTTTGTGAGGTTCAATAAAGAAAATAAAGCATCTTTTATCTCTGAAGGCAAGGAACAAGCAGACAAAGCACTATTTCAATCCTTTTAAACTCCAAAAGTAAAGATAAAAAGCAATTAGACAAAATTTTAATGAATTTCCACATTTCATAATTGAAAAATGAAGATGCAGAGGAGGGAAGCAAGACTTTGTTCCCAATTACTGTGTTCTGGATTACTCTCTGTTTTGTAATATCAATTTTCAGTCACGAACAAACAATATTGTTTAAACATGTCTTGCTACTAAAATAATTGGCAAAGAATTAACATTTCTTTTAGACAATAACAATTGAAATGCTAAGCATTGGTTTACATACCAAAAGTTGTATAACAATTACAATGGCAACGATGGAAAACACTTTTTGTTACCACAACTTATAGCAGTTTTCAAAAGAGCATTAGAACTGAAACCCATAGATCCACTTCTGAGGTATGTCTTCTTTGAAACAAAGCCTTGACGCTTAAAACCTGCACAGAAAACACTTTCTCTGATTCATAAGCTCTACATTTTTCAGAGGAATTTAAGTATGAATACGTAAATCCGTGGTAAATGGCAAAATTGCATGTAGCAAATACAGGAATAAATGAGCAAACAGGGAGTAAGGCTGTTCAGAACAGGTAAGTAGTTCTAGGGAACTGAAGACTGTTAAACAATTCATGTAAAAGATGTAAAAGATGTAAAAGATGCTATTAAAAAGTACAAAACAATGTAGTAATTTTTATTCCTATTTTCAGCTTTAATAATGGGTTATAGCTAGACTAAAACCTTTCACATGTAAATTAAGTCAGATACATGAAATGAATTTGACCTTGTAAAGTTATGATAGTCAGAGGATACTTACAGCAGATATCTGACATTTATTGCACAGATTAATATTCCATATCTTAACGGAAGTAAAACATTATGAACCAAATAATCCCTAAATTTAAAATGAAAATTGTTTTACTGTACAATTCTGAAACAAAAATAAATCTATGAAAACTAGTGTTCTAGTCTCAACAAGCATTGAAACCAGCTAAAAGTCATTATCTGATAGTCATTCAGAGAATTAAGAGAAATGAGTTGTCTCTGTTGCTTTTCAATTATGTATTGAGGTGTAAAAAAAAAAAATTAAGACTTGAATTAAGATTTGGGGAGAGGGAATAGTTTTCTGTTAAACAGAACTTGTTATGATACAGTTTCCACTTCCCCACATCAGAATAAAGCAAGTTTCTTTAAAATTAAGAGCAACTTACATGTCATTGCCAAAACACCAATTGCTCTTGTCACAAAAAAAAAGGTATTGAAGTATAAGTGTCAGGCACAAGATATAATTTTATATGCAAGTGTCCTGCAGAAATGATTTAAAGCATCATCTATCCCTCCTAATTTTGTTAAGTATGGATTCCACATCACATTTCACCATTAATACGATACATATTAAATGCCTAAAAATCACAAGTAAATTGTCTTCTTAGTCTTTAAAAGAGAAATACCACCTACTTAGAAGCAGCAGGGAACAGGAGGATGATGCATGGGTTTTAAAAGTTTGCTTCAACTCTTTGAGAAGATGCTTGCTTAAATCAGGAGCTATATTTTGAAGTAGCAAGGTCAATTTGAACTATTCTAATATGACTTCTTTTCTTTGCTGTTCCACTCTGATACCCCAGCACTCTCCAATGCACACAGTTTATTTCACTGTTTGAGACAAAGCAACGAATAAGTTCCTGAAGTAGAGAAGTTGTGATGCAGGCAAAGGTGTGCCTGCTGGAACCAGAGCCCTGTGAGCAGCATGGATGTGAGTGTCACCACAAATTTCTCTTCTGTCTGAAGCAGCCTTGCAGCAGGCTCTGCTCTCCCACATGCTGCCCATCCTCAGTCCAGCAGGGTACAAAAGCAAAGTTAAGCATTTCTGGGAACCTCCCTCACTATACACCCAACGAGTTTTTGTCTGTCATTGAGATGACACAGAGAAAAGCCCAAGAGGCCTCAGGATCCCTTGCATATGGATTGATTGCCCAGGAGATGTCTGAGCAGATGCTTGCTGGCAGATCAGCGCTGAGCAATAACACTGGAAATTGAAAATATTAGGGTGGCCAAGGTGCGTAAGTCCACAGCTCAAGCTGGTGGTCTGCTGCAGTTGAACATACACCTCTCTCTCAGCCTGGCCTGCCCCACATGTTTGAAAGTGGAAAGATGAGAGTGGACTTCTGCAGTCCTGGGTCAGAAGTAGTCTCCACACAATGCTCAGAAAATCCAACCTCAGGTTGCTTTTCCACCTTTCCCCACAGGCCTCACCAGCTCCATGAGGGAGGCCCTTCACAGGGGCGGGGATGACACTAGCATGACATGAGGCAGGGCATGAGGTTTGCATCTCACTTTGCTTACAATTGCTTGAGGAAGGGAGGAAACATCAGCAGTGGTTCTTGCCAGTCATCACTCTTGAGCAGCTCCACAAAGCTACAGATTTTGATGGTGGGGAGAAGTTTCCAGAGTCACCTCCCACCACCACTTCACATGATGAGGTAAGCATATATGCACCAGCAAAATACTCTTTCTAGGCATGGAGGCAGTTTCAATCTAACATATGGCTTGATTCCACAAAAAAATAGTCTCTTCTGAGAATTGAACATTCAAAACCCATTTCAGATTCCCTTGCAAAAACACTGTATAGTAGCTTTATCATTTGCTGAAATACTGAGTCATTCATGTCAGCGACCTGGATAGAAAATGCATCCAATCATCTCTCTTGTGATTTTTCAGAATTCAGACAACAGTACTGCTGCTGTCTTCAGATATCTGTGTAACCGTAAATATATATTTATTGTTCCTGGAAACAATATTCGGACATTTTAAAGAAAACAGACTTCTGAGCATTTTTATGATTTTTATTTTATGAATGTATCATTGCCCAAAATAACAGAATACTGTCATGCTTGAATGCAGTCTTTTCACATTTTTCCCAGAAGACCATTAAAATGATTTTTTTTCCCACAGGTCTCCACAGAAAGCTGCCTTAAAATTTAGCTTTGGAACAGAAAACAACTGAAATGTAGTTAAGGCCTTCCACTTTTCTAACTTTAACTTTATGTAGCTGAACACTTATTCCTAACTTGTTTCTTACATACATAATTTTTTAATATGCATGATTTTTTGTGAAAACTGATATTCTCTACCATATCTACTAGCAGTGAGCTATGGCAGAATCAGTCACCTTTTTTGTTCTCACATGTGCTGAGGCTTCCTAGAGGGAATAGCCATGAGGACCACTTTCCCAGAAGAGAGGGGTTGCTCAGGCATGGCTGATGAGGTGGGACTCTGCAGGGCTAGGGTGAGTGCTGCTGCCCCTCTCCAGCCTCCTGCACAGCTTCCAACCCAATGTCACCGCCCAAAATGACTGTACCCTGTAGATGCTTAAAAATTAGAAAGGACTCACACACAGACAAGAATAGGCTAAATTATTTCAGGAACAACTTTAGCCCCATAAACAACCAACTCCCACTGGGTTGAGGGGCACTGCACATTGCCTTAGGTGGCTTTGCCTTTTGTATTGTAAGGGGTCTTCTATCTGCAGCTCCATGGGCTGCTTTCCAGGTACAGCTCCACACCCCTTCACCCAAGCTGCCAGGGGAGTGTTTCCCAGCAGCTCGGTGGTTTCCTCCTGTTCCCATGTGATTGCTCTCCTGTTGCTACACTCATGGGCTTGCGCCTGCAGATCCCAGCACCATTGCTATGACAGATCTCCCAGGCAGTGACTGACACTGGTCACTTTTTCCTTCCTCTCCTTCCTAGCTCTTGGTTGTAGCTTCTGGGTTAGTTTAGGGTGACAATAATGCTCATTCCTTAACAGCCAAGCAGCTTGCAGAGCCTGGTCTTGATTTAAATGTGCTCCAGTCAGCAATAACAGCATCTCCTGTCAGCAGTAACAGCATCTCCTGTCAGCAATAACAGCATCTCCTGTCATCCCTTCTTGTTTTCAATTTTCCTCATACTACCCTGCTAATAAATCTCCATGTATGCAAACTCCTTTCAAGTCCCTTTGTTTACCCATGAGTCAGCATCATGTGCCAAAACAGCATTAAATTGAAATCTGTTAACTTGCCATGTGTTAATTAAGTCAAGAAATTTGTATACAGACATGGTGAATTGCTTCAGATGTTTTGTGGTATTCCAAACAATAGCAGACAACAATTTATCCTATCAACACTTGAATTAAAGGTAGAACATTTACTGTATTTTTTAAATTCTTGAAGGGGTAGATTATGCCATATGAGGCAAATAGACAGCAAACAGCATTATTGGAGACTCCAAGAATAAATGTAAGATATTTTATATATTATAGTGAAAATAATACTTTATCATACTTTTGCCTGTGTTAATATTTTAATTACATATACAGAGAATCATGAGAATGTAGAGAAGCTTACATAATTAAATGCTTTGTTATTTCAAGAATAGAGATGAATTTAAGATACTACACTAAGTATAGAATGGGAGACAAGTTTTCATTTAATGGTATAATTAGGTAATAAGTCTTATAATGTTAATTTGTTCAATTAACATGTGCAGAGGAGGTAATGAAACAGATTTGACTGTGTCTCTTCAAGATACATTTCTGAGTTTGGGATGTGTTGGCACACATTTTGTGATACTTGAAAAGAGGAGGTAATGCAACCCTCTTGTCTCTAGATTTCAGTTTGTAAATGTTGTGTTTAATTTGATAGAAAAAAGTTTCAAGTATACTGCATGATACATGAGCTACACCATTTATTTAAAAAAGGGGAATCAGACACTTTAGGGGAGAAAACAAAGTTTGCATGACAG
The DNA here is from genome assembly GCF_000703405.1 of Apaloderma vittatum. Lineage (NCBI taxonomy): Eukaryota > Metazoa > Chordata > Aves > Trogoniformes > Trogonidae > Apaloderma > Apaloderma vittatum. The sequence continues at coordinate 9,386 of NW_009706250.1, read as the reverse complement.
TGTGCATGTCTGTTTTTCCGAAAAGGAATTTGACATCTCACCTTATTCCTGCCAAAGTAGTGAGCTGTGATTTTGACATATACATATGTCATATGGTAGATGCTATATGGAATAAAGATTTAGCTGGCCAGTCTTTATCTAGCAATCAACATTTTAATCAATAGGCATTTTAACTCTCATGAAAGACTGTGCACAATGTGTTCTGTTGATCCAAAGGTATACCTATAAATGAATGCTCTTGTTCAGGCACCAGAAATTCTACACCTTCAAGTATTTAATAAGAGTCAATAAATAGCTTTCTACTACCAAATATTTCCTCTAAAAATAAGTGAAAAATAAGATCTTTCAATTTTTCCATTTGGAAGTCATGCATTGCTCCCTGTCCCGTGGTTGCAAGTCCCAGCTCTGTAGTGTCCAGCTGCAAAGCCCCCAGAACCAAACCTCACACTTCCATGTGGCAGTTTTCCTCAAGACCCACGGACCCTGGGGATCTAAGCAGCTGAAGGAGGGTGCTGTCCCAGAAGCAGCCCATATAGACGGCAGTAGCCCCTCGTGATTCCCAATGGTCATCGGCAAACCATGCTGGTTTTCCCTACTTTTTAACTTGCTCATCCAGAAAATCTCTACCTATAAGGTTCCTGTCTACTTCTATTTCTTTTTGGAGATTTCTCTGCGCACCTGGCTACTCCCTGTGCTTCCAATAACACCAGGAGCTGTGCCAGCTTATGCCCACACTGCAATCTAGAGGTAGGAAGCTGCTGGAGATTCACCTGGTTGTGTTTTAAATTAAACAGCTCTGACATCAGACAATACTAACTTACAGACTTGAGTGGTTGCTGGTGAAGCGTTTCAGGGTCTTTTACATTGGACTTGCTCTAGTCTTATGTTCTGAGTGCTGATGAGCATCTGGAGTCCTGATCAAATTGATCAGGAAACTTGAGTCAAAACTGAATTCAGTAACTGAACTAAGGTGTTCTTGTTGATGCATCAGCATTCTGCACTTGGGGCAAGAATGTGTCTATCTAAATGATTCATTTTAGGCAGCAGGCCCCATCTGTACAATGCTTAAGTAATAAGGAACTTTTACCATATGTTTATGCTGTATAGTTGTCATTATTTATTACTTTTATTTTATGGACAGCAACTACTAAGGACAAAAGGGTAACGGTCACTATCAGAGCATGGCTAAAGTAAGACAGTTAAATCAGTATTTATACTTTAAAATGACTGAGTTTTGATTGTGCAAAATGCTGACCTTTTAGATTAGACTTGTTATCAAGCAAACTTATCAGTGAGCAGCTAGGAGTATGGTCCTGTTTAAAACCGTTTAAAAGAACTCGGTGACTGCAGGGTTGTATCACCAGAAAGGTTAGGTGTTGCCCACATATTTCACTTGTATGTTTTCAGGTATGCTCTTTTTTATAGTCCCCATTTTAACAGTGGATGTCAAGCTATCCTGGAGAGCCTTGAAAGACATCTGCAGCTGTCCTATAATGTTGTATTTTTATAAACACGTAAATGATTTTGAAGTTTCTAATAATTTTAATAATAAAACACATACATATTTTTTAATTCATATACCATTAATTACTAATAAACTATAATATTTACTATTAGTTGATAATAATTTCTAATAATTTAAAATTCCTTTGAAAGCAGCATGTCAAAGACATTGCTAGAATACAGAGAGAAATGCTTCTGCGGTGTAACAATAGAAGGTACATTTTTTTAATATCTACATCACACTAGGATTGGGTTTACAGTATAACTTAAATAATAAAGATAATGCTTAGTAATGTAATTTATATTTTGATACCTATTATAGATGATTCTATTAAAATGTCATTTATTTCAATATTTTTTCATTATTAGATGCTTTAAGTCTGTCATTTACTTATTCTGTTCTCATTTGTATTCTGCAGTACCATCATTTTATTCATAGAATCATAGAAAGAAGTTTCTTTCTTTTCATTTTAAAGGATGCTAGCAATCAAGGTTTTTTCTCTTCAAAACTCATGTTCTACCATAATTCAGTGTTTTATTTCATACATCATTTACAGCTTGCTTCATTTTAGCCCCCCAAAGGCAAATGATAAGGAAAAAAAGGCAACTGGAATGTAAGGTCCTTTTGTATTTGTGGTCATGGTTTTGTTGAGAATTTCGCTGGTTACACAATAAATATGGATACTTCCTGACTTTAAAAGATATCTAGGGTTTTGGTAGTGTTTCACAATGGAATCGTTACTTCATGAACAGCTCACTGGCGCACGTCAGACAAGGAGAGAAATGAACAAGCTGATGCCCTAAGCAAACACTGTACGTTGGTACACTGAAGGTACACATAGGACAGGCTAGGCATATGGAAGAACAGTTTTACGATGAAGATGGTGAAACACTGGAACAGGTTGCCCAGAGAAGTGGTGGAGGCTCCATCCCTGGAAACGTTCAAGGTCAAGCTTGAGGAGGATCTGAGCAACCTGATCTAGCTGAAGATGTCCCTGCTCACTGCAGGGGGGGTAGACTAGATGACCTTTAAAGGTGCCTTCCATCCCCAACTATTCTATGATTCTAAGACAGGAAACAAAAATAGCTGAAGAGAAATGGCATTGAAGAGGGTGCACTATACTGTTGCGTCTGTTTTGTCTCTGCTGTGGTAGTAGCACTCATTTCTCTGGACACACAATAGTGGAATCAGCAGGAGCACCTACTAGAGTTTCAGACATATTAATGCTACCCTTATACAGTAAAGTCCAAATCATCACTTCATTAATTAATTAAGCATTTAAAAAAACAACAAGAGGAAGCTGAACAAATAGCTTTCCCTTTTGTCACCTTATAAATAAAGATGAAAATCTCTGAAAAGTAGATCACGGCAAAGATGCTAAACTGATGTTAAATTATATAATATTGCTCATATGCAACTTCAGATAGCTAAACAATTTTCACAGAAGTAATTAGAAATGGCAATTAACAACACTGAGAAAAGTGTCTTGGGAAGAGAGAGTGTGTTAAAACTAATAATAGACATTGTGATTTGCAATAATATTCATAGTATATGAGTGAAAAACAGGTGGAAAGCTCAAAACATTACCAAAAAAACTAGTAGAGGAGCAGACAGGGAAACGCTAAATATCATTAATTTAGAGAAATAACCATATATCGTAATCCCAGTTAAAAGTTTATGGTAGAGATATTATTACATAGTACAACAACTTTATGAAGTGACAAAGTCTATGGGTAATCATAGTAATGTGCAACCTACTCCAAAGGTTCAACTGTTTCTAGTGATGCCCTTCTGCTAACATGCTTATGGCTTATTGCCATCAATTGCTCTTGTAAACAATAGCTGATACAGCTATCTCTTTGCACCTTGACCTAGATTTCTTTCTTCTGACACCTTTTTATATTTCTTGCCTAAAGATAAACCTGATGTCCCTGCTATGAATGAATTTAATGTCCATTCAATCACTTTTATTTTTCCTTTGCTGATCTATTTCAACCCCCTCGTACTGATTGAACTTCTCATGCTCTTTTCTTTTTTAAAAGATTTCTCTGTTTTAGGGTTACTTTCATATTGCCCTTTGCAATAAAACACTTTTTATTCTCCATTTTCCTTTATCCAAATCACTCATTAGCTAACTATGATTATCTAAAATAAATGGAATAATAGAACGACCACTGATCCTTCTAGTTCCCTCTCTCTAGGAAGCAGTGATCACTGTTTCTTAGTCTATTCAGTAGTTCTTATACTGTTTGGTTTTCAAAATATGAGCAATTACATCATGAGCAAAGCAAAGAATATGTCTCCAATAGTGTGGAAAAGCATAAAATTAATAAAAGTTACCATAAATTAAATGGTAAAATTCACTCAAAGTAACAGTTAGCTGAAATTACAAGAGATTTTTCAATACCGAGCTTGTAGTAGTGCCAGACTCAAAGACTATAACTATTTCATACTAAGTTAGTGATTTTTCTACCATATTTAAAGAATAATTTATAAGTGGTTTTCTGAAAACATTTATTTAAGACTGTTTTGTTCAAAATAAGATTGCTCTGTGTGTATACTCCTCATGTAACGTCTCTACCATGAAATCCATGTTCCTCCTCTCCAAATAAAAAAAAAAAACAAACAAAACCAATAGTAATTTTTATTCAATTTAGGCATTTATCATGTTGTACATTATTTGAGACTTCAACTCTAAGTGAGACTTTCCTGGGTTTAGCTAAAAACCCAGTTCTGTTTAGCAATTTTTACTTTCCAGTTCAGTCTCTTCTAAAAGGCTGTATTTTCTGAGGTTAGCAGTGTGTTTTTGCAGACAGTGTGTGCTACTGGCAGTGATAACACCTGATGTTTACAGTTACTGCCTGGCACTGGGATGCAGAAGGGCTCTTGCTGATACTTATTTCTGTAGTGACCAAGGCCACTGCTGGCTCTTGTGTGCCACGCTGGGGGTGCCGGGTAGTGAGAGGGGTCACAAGGAAGTAAAAGGTTGCACCTCCAGGGAGTAATAGACAGGCCAGGTGACCAACGAGAGTATTCCATCCTATATATGTCATATTTAGTATAAATCGAGTGATCACGAGAGTTTCATCCTTTTCCTGCAATGGCCAGTGCCCAGGGAGGACTCCATCCAATCTCCTGCTTTTGATCTGGATCCTGAGTTCCCGAACCCAGCTCCTGTATCCAGCTCCCGCTGCTGCTGAGCCTGGGGCTTCCCCGGTGCCTCCTGCTCTGCAGCACTAGTGGGGATTGATATTGGGAGAGGGGGTCAGGTTTGATATCGGGCTACTATCTATAGTTGATGTAGTTCTTTACTTTTATAATTTCACCATCATTTCTATTGTTTCAATAAAGCTGTTCTAGTCTGTTCTTTCCTAACCTGTAAGTCTCTGCCTCATTCCCTTTTTCTTCCCATTTGGTGGGGGAAGAGGGGGGTAGAGAGAATCTGTATTTGTTAGCAGCCGGCCCAGCCCTAATCTGCATCAGAGACCTATTCAAGTAACTTAAGGAACTGTTGAAAATCTCTAGTATGTCACTCATAAAAAGACATTGCAGTAGATAATCTCTCAAAATCAGGATTCTCTTTCCCATCTGAGTATACACCAAAATACTTAAATGAACTGATCTGCTCAGAAACAATCATTTTTAGTTCATCAGGGTCCGAGGCATTGATTCAGCAAAACTATGCATAAAAGTAAACAATATTCAGTGTTTTCCTGAATTGGTGCATACACAGGCATACTCCAGTCAGAACCTTTTATGCTTCCATTGCTCTCCCCAGCCAATTTGTGGAAGCCTAATCTTTTGCAAAGTCAATGGTAGGTAAATACAGAAGAGTCAAGGATGCACTTTAAAACTGTATTTGCAATGGTTCCTTGAAGGGATTACCTCATTTCGAATTGTAGATTTCAGATCTTGGTTTTTATTTATTCTGCCACTGTGAAGCACTCTGAATTTATTATCTTCAAATATCTTTTCTTGGTCTACTTCCTTTTCTGTTCTAATACTGCCAAATTATTTTGTAGGGTGGTGCTGTTCACTCCTCTGGTAGCCCATCTGCCATTTTGAGTCTACCTAGAAAACTCATAAAGCATAAAAACCCCTTAATCCGATATAAAGCAATAACAGTGCAACAACACATAAGGAGATTTTCAGAGTCTTCATAATTTTGTTGGTCAAAAAACTCCGTAGGAAGTTGCAACCAGCAGGAAGTACAATTGCTTGAAGACTAACAGATGATGCCTCATCACAGTATGGGAAGCTGTGTGGTAAATCATCTGGAAATATGCCATACAACCCAGCAGGAAAACTACTGAGCTGAAACTTTTTATTGTGCCAAAGGCTGTTGCTTGCACACACACATATACACACAAAGACACCAGAGGGATTCAGTTATAGCATTCCATCAAATGTAAATCAGCATGTTAGAGGTGAAAGTCAATTGCTGGACTGTCTTACTAAACAAGCGGAGGAGAGAGAAGAACTTTATAAACTTGTTTCCTTTCTCCATGGATCATGGCAAGCCAAGGCACTGCACCAGTCACTTCAGCCTGTACACTGTGCTATGTAGTAGATTTCACTGAGTGATTCCACTCTTCCTGAGTCCTAAGACAAGACTTTTGCACACTATACCTAACATATAAAGAATTCCAAATAAAATATAACGAATAAAAAGTCTACAGAAGACCAACTTTTTGAGCAGCCCACTCTTCACCGCTTAGTGGCCAGGCACACTGAAAACCACCGGCTTAGTCTGCAGCTGTCATCACTTTAGCTTTGTTTATGATGATCTAGAGAAATGATTAATTTGAGTTATAAACAGTTTCACTCTGATGGAATCATCTTCTGGGAGGAAAGAAGTGATGCCTTGAAGAGACAGGAAAGAAATAAGTCTCACAGGTGGTGTCAGAGCCATGGTTTGTAAGTGACTAGCCAGAAAGCGATGCTTAAAACCATTTTATACAATTGAGGGGTGGTATCCTGTCATGCTGGTGGTCCATTAACTCCTGCAATATTTTCTTCTTCCATAGAATTACTTTGTATTCTTGTTTTCAGCTGGTTGCAGTTGGGATTGTAGGAAGTGATACATCATAAGATTTAATGTTTCCTGTTGTCATGGCAGCACACAGACATTGACAGTCCTCAGATTAGCCCTTACAGATATTGGATACTCACACAGTCATGACAGATCTGTGTCTATCTCCTTGTAGCGAGGATTTTGAAGTGAACCACGTAGCACAGGAATGAAGATGTTGCAACATCCTGGCTGGGGACTGATACACAATTCTAACCCTGGTGAGAATCAACTTGCCGTCCAGAGACTGTGTAACAGATGTTAAGACCTTCATTTTCTTGTGCACCTTCTATAAAGCCTAGATAATAAAGAGTTACAAAGAATTATTGTTTCTTTTGCTTAATTTTATACAGAGTAAGCTATCATGAGGTCTTTTTTTATGCCAGTAGTATCTCCTAGACTTCAGGTGCCACTGGCTGCTACAACTGAAGCTCAGTGGAGCTGATCCTTTAATCCTTAGCAAGAAGTAGCAGTATTAAATACATTATGGTACAGAGTCTAGTTGGAGGCCTGAACCTAGTGGAGTCCCTCAGGGGTCAGTATTGGGACCAGTACTGTTCAATAGATTCATCAGCAACCTGGATGAGGGAGAGAGCACTGTCAGCAAGTTTGCTGATGGCACGAGACTGGGAGGAGTGGCTGACACACCAGAAGGCTGTGCTGCCATTCAGAGAGACCTAGACAGGCTGGAGAGTTGGGTGGGGAGAAATCTTATGAAATACAACGAGGACAAGTGTTGAGTCTTGCATCTGGCAAAAAATAACCCCATGTAACAGTACAAGTTGGGGACTGACCTGTTGGAGAGCAGTGTAGGAGAAAGGGACCTGGGGGTCCTGGTGGACAGCAAGATGCCCATGAGGCCCCAATGTCCCCTCGTGGCCAAGAAAGCCAATGGCATCCTGGGGTGTATTAGAAGGGGAGTATCTAGTAGGTTGAGAGAGGTCCTTCTGCCCCTCTACTCTGCCTCAGCCACATCTGGAATATTGTGTCCAGTTCTGGGCCCCTCAGCTCAAGAGAGACAGGGAACTGCTTGAGAGAGTCCAGCGCAGAGCCACAAAGATGATGAAGGGAGTGGAACATCTCCCTGATGAGGAAAGGCTGAAGGAGCTGGATCTCTTTAGTTTGGAGCAGTGAAGACTGAGGGGTGACCTCATTAATGTTTATAAATATGTCAAGGGGGAGTGTCAGGAGGACAGAATCAGGCTCTTCTCAGTGATGTCCAATGATAGGACGAGGGGCAATAAGTGTAAACTGAAGCATAGGAGGTTCCACAAAACCATTATGAAAAACTTTTTCCTTGTGAGAGTGACAGAGCACTGGCACAGGCTGCCCAGGGAGGTTGTGGAGTCTCCTTCTCTGGAGACATTCAAAACCCACCTGGACACATTCCTATGTGATCTACTCTAGGTGATTCTGCTTTGTTTGGCAGGGGGGCTGGACTAGATGATCTTTTGAGGTCCCTTCCAAACCCTAACATTCTGTGATTTTGTGAAGGAATGATGTTAGAAATTCTTTCAGGTAATAGAGCTAGCTGCCATGAGACAGTAATTTCTTTTAGGAAGTTTTCAAAGAACAAAGGAATTGTCAATATCCTCATGATGAACTAGAAGTTTCCTGCATCACATCCACATGTTATAGGAGAGCTAAACAGGACCAAAGGAACAAAACAGCATACAGTTTCTTAGATTACCATATCACTTATGGCAAAAGAAAAAAGAAAGTTATAACACAGTAAAATTTGCATACATTATTCAGGGATAGATTTTCAAATTTTACCTTCAGACAAGCAAGAAACTAAATGGCTTTTTTTTAAATATATTTGCAAGATACTTGTTTAACCATTAATGCATTACTGAAAGAAAAGTGCACAATACAAATGGTCCAATAACTGCTGTTTTGGGGCTGCAGAGAAAACTAATACTTTCACCTGTCATGCCCTTTCAGTATATCCTTGGAGGTTAAGGAAAAATCTAATATCTCGCGTATCAAGGTCAGCAGCAAACAATAGTAATGAACGTGGCCCTCTAAGTAAAAAATTTCTCATTTACAATGCTAACACTACTCTTCATTATAATTTCACTGCTAATTTTAAAACAGGCCATGAGGCAATTTAATTATCACACTATTAGAATGCAATTGTGTATCTGAAGTTCATGATATTTTTTCCTCCCCCCGCACTGAAGAAAATCAACCTTTTCCATCTTAAGAGACTGCACAAGATCTTCTGGCTATTTGCTGTTGCCATGTCAACTACTTTGCTCTCAGTTAGTGCTCTGTCCTTATATTCTCATGTTGGAAATTTGCTTGGAGAGCTATAAAAACAATCTTTCTATAGCCTATACTATCAGCAAAGAGAGGAAAAAGAACTTGACTATCTGTCCAAAAGTGTATGATAACAATAAGAGGAAGAAAATAAATTATTTGCATTTGTATTTTATATTTGGTTCTTTCTCTCCTGTACACTTCTGTACTGTCTTCAAGACAGAGTCATTTATTTTCTGTAGGGCAAACAATTAAGAAATACGGAACTTTGTACTGATTTTGGCTAGGATAGAGTTCATTTTCTTCATGATAGCTTGTCAGGTGTCATGTTTTGGATTTGTGATGAAATAAATGATGATAATACAAGAATGTTCGCTGCTGCAAGAAATTAGGAGGGAACACAGCTGGGACAAGCTGACCTCAACTGACTACATTCCATACCATACATCATCATGCTCAGCAATATAAGCTGGGATGGGGGAAGCTGGGGCTGCCATTGCCTGAGGATTGGCTGATGGTGATCACAGAATCACAGAATGTTCGGGGTTG
>NW_009706249.1:4654-10339 GCF_000703405.1 Apaloderma vittatum | reverse complement strand
CTTCAGTGAAGTATTCACTGTGTACTTTCAGATTTGCTCATAAAAGTGTCAGATTCTTAGTGGTTTTTTTAGGACCACTAAAACTTTGCCCAGCAAGTGGGTTTTGTATGCTGCTGCTCATCTCTACACGTTATTGAAGTGCAGTTTGCTTGCTGAGAACCTGAGGTGCAAAAAAAGCTATTTCCATCAGATGAATGGCACAATACATGGCCAGCTCTTTTAGATGCTTGCTGTAGTTTCCAGATACCCGATTTAAAGAAACTGCTGAACAAGCACGGGAACTACTTACTCCAAAGCTTCTTACTGCTACTATTGTTAATCTATGTGTGACCTAATGGTGTATAGATCCCTAACAGCAAATTTACAGGTGAGTGATGCATAGTATGGCATGCACAGTTCTACAGCAGTTCTTCTTAAGGAAGTAGACTTACTATTTAATACTTGCTGTCACCAAACCTTTTATTAAATTAGGAAAAAAAAGCATGAACTAGTATTTAAATTCTCATTAACAGGCAAGTAAATTAAATCATCCTTAGAATTTTAGTTCAGTAGGCTATTTAACCTCTGCACCTCATTCCCATGGAGACTAGTTGATAAAATAACTTGGGTTCAGTATCTCACTGACAAGTAGTAGTGTGGTGAGGAGGAGTAGGACCACCATGTTCTGGAATGGTTCTGCTCCAGGCATATTGATAGATTGTGTGAGTATATGAAGCTGCAAATCGTGTCACAGAATCACAGAATGTTTCAAGTTGGAAGGGACCTCTAGATCACCTAGTCCAGCCCCCCTGCCAGAGCAGGATCGCCGGGAGTAGGTCACACAGGAACACATCCAGGCGGGTTTTGAATGTCTCCACAGAAGGAGACTCGCAGAACGGTATTAATCTGTGCAAGATAGAGAGGTCTAACTTGTGGTAATGTTTCAGGTGCTGCTTCTTTGTCTTGCATGATGTTTTGAAATAGGGTAAAAATGAAGTCCGCTTGTCTATTTTGAGGATATTAGTAGTGTTTTTAGGCTGTGCCATGAAGTGTTGTCTAACATGATCTTCATGGCACCTGCTAAAGTTGACCTGCTTTGTGATTGTTAATGTGAAAATAAAATGAACAAAAAGGACTAAAGTTGGAGGTTGACTCTTGTTTTTGCTTAAATGATATGAGATGGTTGACAATATATCCACAGTAAACCACGAGATCATTTCGAGCACCTCACTGGTTTATGGCGAGGGTTTTATTAGCCTAAATGTAGAGGAGAGAGGGCAAGGGAGTTCAACCACTCCTAAAAGCATTACCACCACAGAGTAGTTAAAGACACCGTGTCTGACCTGGTGTTGAAGCCAGGAAAGTGCCAAACGCATCAGTCCTGTTCAGCTCCCCCTGTGCAGTGTGTTTGCTAAAGCACAAGCTGTCACAGCATGAAGTTTTAGCGAAGAGATTTTGACTTGAAATGGGGGCTGAATGTGCGGGCGAGGCCTACCCTTGCTGTCTGTCAGGTAACCCAGCCCTGGGGGTGGCACCTAGTTTAAAGATGAGGCTTTATGTCTCCAAAGAAACCTGGATGCTCTTCTGGCTATAATGAAGTAAAATGCTTGTCAGTGAAAGGGATGAGATCTGTCCAGACTCCCTGGGTCTGGGGGAGTTCGGCTCGAAAATTTGGTGTGTATGGTCAAACTAAAAAGTGTTAAGAGCTTCAGCCTAAGGTGTGAAAGAGGACTTGAGACATGAATGCACCCCAAGGAAAAGCTTGCAGTCTGGGAAAATAATGTGGGTAGAGAAGTGTTTGATTCAACCCTAAATCAGGTGCTTTTTTTTTTTCTTTAACAAATCTGATTTAACAGATATATCTTCTGCAAACAGTTATACTGACACTATCTGTTTTGGATGTTGTGAGTAATGTTTTTTTTTGTTCATGTGTAGCTCTAACTCACCTGAAGTTTAAGGTGGTTTTTAAGCAAACTTGGTGTCAAGAAGGTGTTCTTTACCCTATGTGACGATAAACCTGCAGACAGGGTGTCTGTGTTTCTCTTGGCCCACGTTCAAGGTAGCAGGGTCAGGTCATTCAGGGAAGTCCCTCTCCTAGAAGGAGATGGGCCAAGAATGAAGCATTCTGCCCTTACTAGGGATTTAAGAATCCTTAAAGCCCTCCTTGCATAGTTAATGTGGTTCTGAGTCTCATTTAATGTTGTCAACCACAGTCTACGTGTGTCTGTGCAGCAACTTCTGCGTCGCTGTCTGCTAATGATCTTGAAGTACATAGCCATGAAATGACTTCAGGAATTAAGACTAACCAGCCATTTCTCATGTTAACGTGATTTTTTGAGAGCTCTGACTTGCTGCACTAAGTGGGTGTCTGTGACCCTCATCTATCACTGTTTATTGCTGGTATTGAGTGTTATCATCAATTGCCTCTAAAGACAACTGAGGACAGGGGAGCTGGTGGCTGCTTGTAGGTCCTCCCCAGCGGGGTGGTTCCAGTGTCACCCGTCACTCCGAGACTGCGCTGTTGCAGTAGTTAAATAGGAATGGGTATCTTACTGCCCTGCTGTGGCCCTTGATGTCACGGGTGCCCAAAGCCATTAATCAGCAAAAGGAGCAAAGATGGATTGTACTGCAGGGAACGATGCTACTGCTGTTGTCTGATTGTGGCACAGTAAATAAAAGGCTTTGGGGAATCCAATCCGGTTTTGGAACCTTTTTGATAGAAATATGTGGCGGACTTATCTTCTTTGGGCCCCAGAAATCTGATGTTTAGAAGGCTGGTGCTAGAGGTGCTCTCAAGAGACGTGTGTTGACATTGTTTTGCTTTTAGCTGTGTCAAACCTAAATCTCAATTTATTGTGCATATAACATATCTCCTGAAGAGCAGATGGTGCCTCGCAAGCTGAGAGCAAGCAGGCTCTCTGTGTGTCTTGCTTCTCTCTCTGTCTCTTTCCCATATGCCTTTTGAAATTAGAAGGAGAAAATAACTGTCTGCATATTTGGGTTTATTTTAATGGTTCTAGACCAATTTGCTGTCTTCGCACTCCACTTTGAAGGGCAAGATGCTGGAATCACCTGCTCTGGTTGGGGTTTTGTCATCTCACGGTGCCGTGGGGTTTGGCACGCTTGTGCTGTGACCTTCACCAAGATTGATCTCCGTAAGGGCTTTCATTTATCCAGGCCAAAACACGATGCAGAAGCACCTCTGTTCTGCATCGCGTCTCAGGAAGGCTGCCTGGGCTGGGGAAGGCCTTTCTGGGTTGATAGGAAAGGAATAGGTTGGGGCCCAGGGTAAGCTCTCTGGACTCAGTGTTGATAGGAAAGGAATAGCTTGGGGCCCAGGGTAAGCTCGCTGGACTCGCTGAGGTAGTTACGTTCTTAAAGGGATGATGAAAAAGGTTGCTCAAAGGGAATTATGGGGAGGAAAGAAGAGGCTGATTAGTGAAGATACCCTAGAGGGTAGCGGAGGGCTCAAACGGAAGGAAAACCTAATAGATTAGGTGTACCCATTTTGCTGTGAATAAGAAAAGGAGATTAGGGAATCTTTTTCTGATTTTAATCCAGCATAAATGCTCCAGTTCAGTAATGCATTATTTGGTGTCTGGCGAAAAAATGCGTATCGGGAAAGAAAAGACCCAATGGAATTATGTTTATGTGCAAGTGATAGTCAGTAAGTTAGTAGCAATAAATTCCATTATTTTTGTGAGTAGTGGGAAAGAAGAGATGATTATTACTATGACCAGACAAAAGAAAACCCTTTTGAAGCTTCAGTGAAAGCCTGTTGAAAAAGAAATAAACATGTAAATGGTGCCAGAGAATCACTGGCTGATGGTGATAAGTATAGTAAAAGGCATGAGTGTGGGGATGGCAGCACTAGCAATTGGGCTGCATTAAATTTTCTCTGAGGCCTGTTGCAGTCTAGTGAAAGAGAAAATGATGGCATAGCACCGGAGGACAATGCTGATGCTTGTTAGGTGGAGTATGGCTCCAGCATGTTTTTATCACGTATTGTTTGGGCCCGTAGTTCCAGTTTCGATGGAAATGCTTCATGCCTTAATTACAGAGACAATGCTGTTGAGAATAAGCTTGGAAAATAAGATCGCAGAGATGTATGGCAAGGGGGGTCTGCTGACAGATAGGATAGTGAATCGTGGAAGAAAAGTGTTACCATAACAAGATGATGTAGCGGGCGTGTATTTTGAGTCCTGATTTCAGCTGTCTGTCATGATCCAGTTGACACGACCAGTTGACTGGAACCTGGTCAGGGAGGGAGTGTTGCACGTTGTTGGGGTTGGGTATCTTAAATAAAATATCTCCTGGTAAAATCAGAATTTTTATACGGCATTGCATTTTATTAGCTACATATTTTATGTTGGCTTTTCTACAAAAAGAATGATGATAGGCTTTGCAAGTCTGGTGCGTTGCTAAGCAATGGTGGTAGAATCTCAGCTGAAGTTTTCTTAGCTGGGGCACTGGACTTTGGGCTCTCATCTCGATGTAACTGTGTTTCTTGCCCCTAAGTACAGAGAGAAGGTTTGCTTTTGGAAAGCAGAATGTGAAGGTAAATATAAACCTGGGGAGGTCCTTAGGCTGTGGCCTCCTGTGGAGACTCGAAGCTAATGGTGCTTTTTGCAGGCGTGCCGAAACGGCTGCCAGCTGGTGTGAAGGTGGGGCCTGCAGCTGCTCTGGGGTTAGTTTTAGCCCGGATGACTCTCACCGAGTGGCACCTTCAGATTGTTCCTCAAGCCTCCTGTGCTAGCCACCTGGTTTAGATGGAGCCTCTGAGTTTGGAGCCAAAGGCAGGGACACAACCTCTTGCTTATGCATCTGAGATTCTTCTGTTACGTAACCTTAAACTTACTCAGGGGACACAGTCTGCTTTAGTACCTGGAATCTTGAAATTACAGAAGCAACATAAATGTCTGATTTATATCCTTGGAAGCATCATTCCTGTCTTCAAGTTCAGTGTCAGATAATGTGTTTAATAACATTAATTGATGGAAGATAGTGTTCTCTTCTGTCTTGCTTCCCACTTTGAAAAATGTCCTTTATTTCTTTGGAGTTCAGCTTTCTCTTATAAATCAAATATACATGAGTGAGTTTTCTGACAGAGAAATGCAACAAGGTTATAGTCACAATCGCTTATCTCTTCTGCACTTGAAATACCGAGGTTGTTTGGGTTTTTTGCCACCATTATTTTACACTAACAAGGATAGCAAATGTAAGTTGTAGCATGAACTTAGAGGGACGATATATTTTAGACAGCCTATCTTATATTACAGGGATTTTAACATTCACATATTTTTTGAGACATTTGGAAGGAGCACAAGCGCTGCATTCAAGAAGGAAAATTGCAAGCAAGTCACTGAGTGTATTAATTAAACTCAAGTCTTCTGCAGAGCACTTGGGTCGAATTTTGTAAATCAACAGTATTTATGGTGTAAGATGATAAGTCATGATCCAGTTGACACAATTACAGGGATTTTAACATTCACATATTTTTTGAGACATTTGGAAGGAGCACAAGCGCTGCATTCAAGAAGGAAAATTGCAAGCAAGTCACTGAGTGTATTAATTAAACTCAAGTCTTCTGCAGAGCACTTGGGTCGAATTTTGTAAATCAACAGTATTTATGGTGTAAGATGATAAGTCATGATCCAGTTGACACATTTTGCTTGCAGTGAAAAGAAAAGGTCAAGCCAGAAAAGA
>NW_009706249.1:0-4587 GCF_000703405.1 Apaloderma vittatum | reverse complement strand
AATTTAAACTTTACGTGGTTTAAGGTTTTAGGGTTTTTTAGGTTCCAGTCTGGAAATTCATCTGAGTTTCAAAGTCTTTTCTAAGAAAACAGGTTCTAAAGCACTGAATGTGAGAGGTAGACTTTTGGATCAGGTGGAGCATTGTCTTTAAGTTTTGACTGTAAGCTGCAAATGATGTGCTAATACACTTTAAAGCTTGAACGGAACCATTGTGGAAGAAAAAAAAAAACTTTGGATGGGCTTTTGTCAACTCTGCCACATCCCTGCCTTCAGAGTCCGGAATATAAATGTGAATTGTACCACTGAAAAGGAGTGTATGCTAGATATAGTAAAAAGGAAATAAAATCTGGAGCTTCCTCTGGGAAATGTTGAGTATCACAGGAGTCATTTACATCTCAAATGGAAAAGTGCATAGTGAAGGGCAGAGGATGTTCTCTGTGCTGTCCCTTGAGTTGGGTGTCTCTGGATCCAGTGTCTGTGGGATGCAATTGCAGGAGGCCGCCTGCTCCGTTTGTATTAAAAATATGTCTTTGGGGGCCAAATACTGGAGCCAGTGAAAGTGGGTGGTAGGTTCTGGAGGGAGCCCGTCCAGAGGGGAGGGCTGGGTGTGCACTGTGTAGTTTTGTTGGGGTATGTGGGCGACATGAAGTGTGGAAATCCTCCATCATCAGCTGCTGCTCTTTGCCTTTTTCTCCTCTGTAGGGCTTTGTGAAAACTCACTTCTCTCTTTTAACCATCAGTTGTGCCGAGCACAGTGTTTCTCCCACTTCGACCAGTGACCCTGCTTACCTTTTGTGACTTCCCTTTGAATGCCACGCACGGTGCCCGGCGGCCCGCTGCCTTTTGCCTCCAACATGAAGGGAGTTAATGTCCAATTTACTCTGATGGATAATCCATTTATCGTGCCCCGTGGTGCTCCGGCCTTGCAGTGCTGTGATTTGTGCACGCTGGGGATGGAGGATGCTTTGCTGTGCCTGAACACCTTTTTGCATTGCGTGGTCAGTTGTGCTTTTTTTGGGTCTTTATCTTTTCCAAGCAGTGCACTGCTGGGGATGGACTGACACAGTGTGTCAAGCTCCAGCTGTTGTTTTTAACTGATTCTGAGCTGTGCAGGTCTTCCTGCCTCGGGTGTTTCTTTAAAACGCTTCATTTTTCAGCTGCGTCGCTGCACACCTTCCGTTAGCAGCCTCTGGTTGGAGGGACTTCCACTGTCAGCCAAGCTCTAAAGCCT
Source organism: Apaloderma vittatum (assembly GCF_000703405.1). Classification (NCBI taxonomy): domain Eukaryota; kingdom Metazoa; phylum Chordata; class Aves; order Trogoniformes; family Trogonidae; genus Apaloderma; species Apaloderma vittatum. The sequence continues at coordinate 3,356 of NW_009706249.1, read as the reverse complement.
CTGTCAGTGGCAATTTAGATGCTCTTTTGTACCGTCGTCTGCTTCAGTTATTTTATTTCCCTTTTTTCTTTCCCCTCTCAGAGAAGAGCATATATGAGAGATGGGCAATTTGGCTTTGACTTTACATTCCTAATAGCTATTTTGTATGTTTAATGGGAGATTTTGAAATACAGCACTGCTATTATTGAGTTTTGTGTACTGTGGGAGCCAAAAAACTACAAAGGGTCTAGCTATCGCTGTTATATTTAGCTCCCGGAGCTCTGGTTTTATCTGTAAAAGGTGTATTGGACAAAAATAATAAATTACAGCACCATCGCTCTTGTGAGTCTGCCTGTATTTTTCCATCCTTGCTAAAAGAGCTACTTCTGCTACTGTACTGAGAAGCTGCAATGATTGGACAATGATTTAATTTCCTAAACTGAATATGAGCATTTTAGGTTAATTGTAAATAGAATGAAGGCAGACAGCAGTGCTCACTGGGGCATCTTGTGCTGTAAGGTGTCGAGTCACCATGTTCCTCCTCAGCAGCGAGAAGTACTTGGAGGTATTTTTAAGTAGTGCACAAAAAAAGCAACTACAGCTAAGAATGTCTTTGGGATGAAGCTTCATAATCTTATTTTTAGGACTGAGGCAAAGGGGAAATAGCTTAATTATTTTTCAGAACAGGTAGAAAGAAGATACAAATTCTGTTATGCTGGAAACGTTTCTGATAGGGAAGTTGGAAGATTGTATTGTCGCAGGTACTGAAGAGTCAGGGAGGATTTACACCACTGGTGGGGGTTAAACTATAAACTGGGGTGATGAAAGGGCCCTAAATTAAATACTTTCTGCCCTCTGACCCCTTTTTCCATCTGAAACTGTACTTAGAGATTTTGAAAAGCACATGGGAGGATTTTGTGGCTTCAAATCATAAATCCCACTCAAATGGCTATGCTGTGTCCCCTTCACTAACTGGGTCTGGTATCCTTTTGGATAAGGAGCAGCCCTGCCCACCTGCCTTGGCAGCCCCGGCGGGTACCAGCAGGAAATCTCGGGCTGGTTTTTGCCCTGTGTGCTTTCTGGCTCTTCACACACGCGAGTGCCAGGTTTGTTCCAACTGTCAAGAGGGACGTTGTTGAGCTGGTGCTCATTTGTCCAGCCTGGGGAATGCTGTTGTGGGGGCGTGTGTTTGCTGTCAAGCTGGAGAATACTTGGGGTTTCAGCCTGTGCGTGTGCTGAAACTCACGTTTCTTCTCTTCTCAGTCTGAAGCAAAACTGTGCGGGTCTGCTGATGGTGTTAATCTCGCCTCTGAACTGCAGTGTCAAACCCCTGCTGCAGTACTTGTGGAGGTGGGATAAGGTGTAAAAACCCTTGTCATACGCCCCGTCCGTAGCTGCTACGTTTTGAGAGATGATTTCCTCCAAACGGTTGTTTCACTTGTATTGTGTGATGAGATTTTCTTATGGGGGGTGATAGGAGATGCCGAGGGACTGCTGCTTCGTGATGCTGGTGGGATTGGTTGTGAAGATGGCCGTAGGAATCCATAGTGGTAAAAACACATTCCAGCTTTTGTCTCCTTTCTGGGATCAGCTGCACCCAGGTCCCTCTGTAATAAATGTTTTCCCTGCTGCTTCTTCAGTGTCTCCAGTGTCAGAGCTTTCAGGGCTTGCTCAGAAGTCTCACCTAGTACTACCCTGTCCTTACGTTTTAGAAGTTTCACTTCTTACCTGACTTAGACTTTCTTACCTGACTTAGACTTTCTCTGCCCCAGTTGAGACGGGTTATCTCTGTCCCTACCCGCAAGGACGCAGAACAGATTATTCCTTGCCTTTGTGCAACAGCCTTTTTTGTAGTCTGTCCTTTTGTTCCTCTTTCATCTCCTTTTCTTGGGGCTAAGCAATGCCAAATTATTCAATCTCTGCTCTTATATGATTTTTTTTTTTAAATGCCTCCAAAGGGAAAAAGTACATTTAAGTCGAAATATTTTGAATAACATTTAATGTATAGCTTACTTTTAAAAAGTCCTATATAAACTTATCTCTGCATAGTGGCATTTCATCAGTTATACCTGCAGTGAAGATTTATCTACAGTATTATTGTGGGTGATTTTATTTAGCATCAAATTGGAATGTGATTTGCTGCTTCATGGGCAGGATGTATTTTGAAAATCCATTATGGAAACTTAAAAACTCAGGTGGTGTTATTAGATCCACTTATCCACCCAGTAGCCCAAAGAATTGGGACAATGGTCGGCCACTTCTGCAGTGCTTGCTTTATCTTGCATTTCAAATTGCTTTTTTAGAAGCTTTTTTTGGGTTGTTTTAATAAGCTAGGTGTTACAGGGGTAGCGATCTTCCTCAAAGTCTTTTCACTTCGTTCTGCTGCCAGGAGTATGAACTTGCCTACAAAGTTCAGACCAGTTTAGATTAAGGGTTTGGAGCAGGGGGGGAAAAAAAAAAGCTTGAATTACTCTTAAAAAAAATTGAAATACACGAAGAGAGAGTGTTTGAGGAGATGTTCTTATAGCTCTTAGTCCCCACTGCCTTTAATCCCGTGTCCTGAGGAGCTCTCACCCCTCCTGCCTTCTGTGTCTGCTGCACATGTGGCTCCTTCCCAGTGCTGCTTCTATAGGTAATTCCTCATTAGGTGCGTGCTGGTTTTTGGAAGCAACTTTGTTTTAACCAGATTGTTTCCTTGGTCCATCTGATCTCTAGTCCCATGAGCAGTGTTGTCAGTGTGGGGAAGAGGAATAAAACCTCAGGGCCCGGAGGAAGGCAAGTGCTGCTCCTCTTGGTGTCAGCTAGCACTTTGGTTAAAATGGTCATGAAACCTCACCAGAACAGGCAAAAGTTAATACAGTTTTTAAATGTATGTGTTTTGAGTAGAAATATCTGAAGTGGTCCTATCCTGTAATAATAAGTGTTAACTCTCTCTGGAATTTTATTCAAAGTTTTAGGAGAAAGAAGGAGTTAATATGAAATGTTTGCAGTGCAGAATTAAAGGAAAAAAGAATGCAGAGTATCATTAATTTTTTAAATATAAGCACTTTAGAAGTGTCTTTTGCCAGCTTTTAGATGGTATTAAAGATAAGTGGGGTTTTTTGTTTTTTTTTTTTTTTTTTGGTCAACTGATCAGCTTGTTAAATGAGGAACTAATGAGAAAACATGAGAGCTTCTGGAGGTTTCGGTTGTGATTTTTGATTGGCAGAAGTAATGCCTGTTCATTAGGGTCAAATTATTGACATGTTTTTGCAGTCTGGTCCAAATTTATCGTTCTGTTATCCTGGTTAGAGGAAATGTGGTGCCATATATCACAGGAGTAACAGAACTTGAGGTTTTTTTTTCTTTTTTTGTTCTCATTTCATCCTCAGATCAGC
>NW_009706248.1:159467-190807 GCF_000703405.1 Apaloderma vittatum | reverse complement strand
AAAAAAAAAAAAAAAAAGTGAATCAGGAAATTCTTATCAGGCTGACAGCATTTTTAGACTATGCAGTGCGTGGGTGAAGTGGGACTAATATTGACTTGGCCCTAATGTAGTCATCTGAGAATACATTTTTTGGTTGTTGCTGCATTCCATAAGGTTTTATCATTATTATCCACGAAGATTGTTTTCTCCGTACATGGGAAGTGACCCCTAATATCAGCTTGCCTAGGAGACACGAATGTGGGCTAAACCATTAAAATTCTTGTCTCATATTATTGGGTTTTTTCTTCATTGTTGGGAGAAAGAACGTGGCTGCAGAAATGATACCCCAGCAAACTTTTCCAGGTCACTCACATCGTTCACTGTAAATGTGGGCTCTGGAAAACTTGTGAGTTTTGTCTGTTGCTACATGCCTTCGTTATTATTTCTTCTACAGTCTAGATCACAGCTTGCAGAACCTTCTGTCTGTTCGCTACTTTTAGTTACAAACTTTGTATTTGAGTATCTGGAGCTCTAGCTATTAGCCTGCATGATTTGGAGTGAAAATAAATAAATAATTTCAAATAACTTGTCTCTTTGTCTAAGACAGCTAGAAGTAGAAAACTGCAGTTGAAATTTTGGTGAATTTTCTGGCATTTAACTCTGTAGGTGATTGACTGTATTCCTTTTCTAGATCTGGGATGTAGAACACACAGTATGTGAAAATCTATTAAACGATCATTAGCAGCTGTGTCATGCTCAAGTGCAGTTGCTTTTTATTTTTGAACAGGATCATGAAGTTTCTCCATCAGCTGAAAGCAGCACCATATATGAAAAGTCCCAGAGGCACCCTAATGAGCGCCAAAGTTTCTTGAAATTTCATTTTAAATAAACTGAGTACTTGTGCGTTGTGCTGTATAAGAAGAGTGAAAGTAGATATGCAAGGGAAGAGACATAGTTCTGCTGAGTCAGTAGAGCTCGTAAGTTGTAGACAGCACAATACATCCCGTTACAACCAAAAAAACATTCCAAATCTTGCTATCCTACATGTAATTGACAATTCATTTCAGTTAATCCTTCATTTGCCAATTTATTCAGAGTTGGAGGGTCTTCACAAACTAGGCAAAGAAAAACCAAGCTGTTGTTGCTGAACTAAGAGTGTTATATTCTCTAATCATAGCAGCTGTGAACTTGAGAAGGTTTTAGGTATTTTCTCTGAATCCAATGCTTTTTAAATAAAATTAAAAAGTGGACATAGAATAAACTCCTAATGCATTTGTAGTCATAGTGGAGTGGAAAGATTCATTGTTCAGGCAATGTATGACGTTTCGCAAGTCTCTTGTCTCTTCAGAATTTTCCTGTCAGACATTTAAGCAACTGGTAAAGAGCATAAGAAAGAAGGATGAAGAATCTGTTCCCAGGTTTTTGTTTCTTCTTACACATGTGTTCAACATGTAAAAGGCTCCTGCACTCTTTGTGAAAATTATGACCATTTTAAAGAATGTTCTTCTTTTTCGGAATTAAAAAGCTGTGGTTTAAAAAATAACAGCAAGACAAGATGAATTAGTGGATATCTTACAGATAAATCTCCACATTGGAGTTGATGAAGTGGAGCTCCCTCTTAAAATACCCAAAGACTCCATTGAAACATTTTCAGTGTTGTCCTACTCTGTTGTCTTTCAGTACCCAGTAGAACAGTTTGTTTCCTGAGAGAAAGCTTTTCCGTGCTCTGCTCCTGTTTGCTTTCTTATCCTTCTCAGCATGAGATGTGCACGTTAGTTACAGTTTGTGCATCTTCAATAGGTATTTGTAGTAAATCTGCCACAAAAATGTGATTGGTTATGCCAACATTTTGTGTCAGTTTCATATACCTTAAAGAGCAAAGCAAGCTCCCTAGCTGTGGAGCTGCTGTTGCACATTTATAGGGTCAAGTTCTGGCTGTGCTGCCTCTCTGGAGAGGTAACCTCATCATGTTTCTATGGGTTATGTGCTGCATACATGGGTCTGGAGAAGTGTCTCCAGCAAGAGGCTGACATGATGTCAGTCACTGCTCTGCAGTGAAAGAGTTTGAATGGACATCTCCTTTTTTAAAAAAAAAAAAAAAAAATCCGGTCTTTGATTGCTTATAATGATGGACTGGGATGTGTCTGGATTGTGCAGAAGTGACAGGTTTTTATACGTTGTTTCTTTTTTTTTAAGGGATCATACTTCATGCCTTTTTAAAGTTATCCTGCTCTCAAGTTATTCCCATGTTTCTATATCTGTAGTTTTCAGTCCCTTATAATCAGCTCAGAAATGATTTTTTGCCTTGCACAGCAATGTAGAATTTCTCGCAGCTTAGCTTTCATCAACCCATAGCCAAGAAAGGACTTGATGGCAAATTATTTTAGATGGGATTTTTTTTTTTAAAAGCACTTAGTGGACTGAAGCCTGAATTCCTACTGAATGGTAATGGTAGTGGAGGCTTAGCACCTTAGATCTTTGTGACTGTTCAAGTCCGGGGTGTTTGCTGGAGGGAAGCAAGTGGAGCATGGATATATATACTCTCATTTGGTGCCAGAAGGAACTGATGAAAATGGGGTGGGACCCTAATTCTACAGATAAATGGGGGTTTCCATTTTCCTTTGCCAAAAGACAAAGTGAGTGTGTGCCAGCGTTACAGTAAGAACATGTTCCTGTGGATAGTAAGGAGCTGTGCCTGTGTGAATGTCAAGTCCTGCAGAATGGCAAGATTAAAACTCTCTTCATTGTGTGATTTCCTGAGAGGCTGTGCAGCTGCGGTAGTTAAGTTTTGGCTGAGGTCGGATGAAGAATGGGTGTAACAGAGCTGCTCATTAGAAGAGACTGGAAACACATAATTGGTGAAGAATCCCGTTGTATTCTTGGTGCCCAAGAAACGCTATGACAGCTTGCCATGCATGCCCTGTCAACCTAAGTATAGTAAGCTGCAGAGCTGAGGCTAAGGTGGGATTCACCCTGGCTCACTAACAGCTGAGCTTAAGAGCTTTGAAATGGGTAGTAACAGTAAATGGTAGTTTTGGAATTTCTCCATGGTATGTAGATGTAGCGAGCTAAGCCAACACCATACTTGCTAAATCAAGTCTTGCATAAAGAGTTGTGACACGCTCAAGTCAGGCTTGCTGCTGGCAGTGCTGTAGACAGACTTTTTCCAGATAAGGGCTTGTCTCCATTAGCAAATTAGGTCACTAACTCAGCTCTTCCTTCCAGACTAACAACATTGCAGACAAGGACGAGTCACATCTAAGGCTGTGTCAGCCGGCTGTAGCTATACCCTAATTCATGTCCTGTAATTTAGTTTTTCAGTTAAGTTCTTTGTATCACAACTTTGAGGATGGGCTTATTATACTGCTTGTACTGTGTGGCAGTCCGCAGTGTCTTAACACAGCAGCTGACAGCAGAAGATAGCTTCACATTTCATTTTTGTAGTTTGGATACTTTCTCAAGGCTTGTTCAAGCCCTGCTTGGTGGTTGCCCAGCTACTGACTTCTCTGGAAGCTGGATCAGACCTATAAAACTCACCTTTAAAGGCTATTCTCAGAATTACAGGATGTAAAGCCTGGATTAAGTCCTGCCCTGGCTGGGGGCTTTTGTTAAGTTTGTTTTGTTTAATCCCGTGAGACATCCCGCTGATGTAAAAAATTTGTCTTCCTTTACTTTGTCGTTCTGATCGGGACTAAATTCTATTTGATCTTCCTCTCTCTACATAAAAATAGAGCTTTAGACTTCAGTGGTACACCTCTGTTTAGATGTACAGCAAAAGATGTATAACATTCATTCTTTGTCCACTGGTTTCCTTCATCAGCAGAGCACAGCAGCAGGAGCTTCAGGCTCTACTGCTGCAAATCCAGTGGCTCACCTGAAAGCCAGCGTGTGGCGTTGCTCTTGGCTTGCTCTTGTTAGGGTAGAAGTTAACATTTCATGTTTTCAGGGCATGCTGTAAATACCGCTTTTAGGCCCGGCATTCCATGCTCTGATTGCTTGAAATTGTCTTCTTCCTTGAATACTTTCTGTGTTACCAGTAAGAGCCTGCTTGGCAGACAGCTCCACAAATGGAGGACTGTCCGTGATTTGCCTCAAGTTTGTTCCTGAAATTCCTTCACAGAAGCTTATGTCAAATGACAGCCTTTTTCTCAGGATAGGGTCATATAGTATTTCCTCAGTGTAGTTATTATTTATTTTTGGTTCCTGTGCTTTCTCTCATAATGGAAAATCTGTAACAGGTGGCCACAGGCACACCAGACTTTCATGCTTGGGAACATAAAGGACCATATGCTGTGTGGTGGCATGTGTGGAGATAATAAGTTGTAGGAATAGGCAACTAGCTCATATGTAAAATAAGATCTGGCCTAAATTTTTGATTCAAACTTAGCTAAACTAAAACTTTATCTGTTCTCAGCTGCACTTGCTTGTTTTTCTGTTTTGCTGCCTACTGTCTGGTTTCAGCTGGAAGTGATTTTTTTTTTTTTTTTTCTACTTGCGAAGAGGAATGTTCTGACATTTTTACCAGACACCCTGGGTGAGATCCGGGACCCTTGATGTCAGTTGGACTTTTGCCATTGGCTTTCATGTGGCCAGAATTTCGCTGCATGAGAACCATTTTGCTTGGTTCTGGATAGGGTATGTCAGAAAATAATAGGCATCGTCAAGACAGGTGGTGTTTTTTGCGTGAGATTTTGGACCACATCCTTTCTTGGTCTAAGAGTGGTGTAATTCTTCCTCCAAAAGATGGGATAGTGCTTATTCAGCATAACCCTTCTCTCTAATATTGCTGTTTTAGTGGTAATTTGCTATTGACCTTTAGTTTCCTTTTGTTAAAAAACATGCAGTAAGAGTTTAAATTCCCTTTGGAAGAGCCTGTTTGCGAATGTATGAAATAACAAAAGTAATTTTGGTTTAGGCTGAATTCAGCCCATGCTGTACAGCAGTATTTACCCAGAGGTTGTACCAGTCATGCTTCAGCCATGAACTGGGGTATATTATCTAAGCTGGTATCAGGTGCTACAGACATGGGATTTTCCTATTTCTCAGTATGCTGAGTTTTAGTTCTGTATTCTGAGTTTTGGCTGGAATGAGATTTTGTGTGTTTGTTTTCTTTTTTTTAAGAGGTTGCTTAATATCAGCTTCTAGTTTTTAAGGGAGAGAGAGATGGAATTCATGAATATGTGAAAATATTAGAGATCTGAACACAAGGAAAAAATAGCATTGTGTTTATAGAAAATGCTCTTTGTAAAGATCTTACAGATACTATTGACTGCTTAGATATGTGCAAGAACTGTTTGTATGAAAAAAGTACAAGTGAAACTGAGCTAGCCCAGATTAGTTATCAGAAACCTAACCTGTTATTTTTCACTTGTTTTATTTTATTCCTCCACCCCCAACCCATGATGGTGGGATGAATTCACTTAGCAGTTGCTGGTCTGCGTACTTTTCTATTTACACAAGTGCAGTCAGAAGCTATTAGTACTGTTAAGGTCAGAACAAGTAAGACAATTTGTCTGCATGCATGTTTTAAGGGAGTTACGGAGAGAAAAAACATTATTAAAGGATGTATACAATGGAAAGGGTGTATACACATTGTATACAAGGAACACTTCTTCAGTCATTTTATTTCACTGCAGTATTTTACTTAGAGTCCTGTAATTACACGCTGATAATTTCTTCCCAAAATACAAATTAAGTAGAACTGTATCTGATCACTGGCTTAATGCAATTTTGAAACACCTTTTACTTTATAACTCTCATCCTTTGCCAAATTCTCACCAGAAAATGCAACTTTTCACTATAAATTAATTTGGTCCATACACAAGACCTTGTATTTGTCCATCAGTATTACCAACTTTTTTTTTAAAATAAGTCAAATTTGATGTTTTCAAAACCAACAAGTGCTCAGAATATCTTGTACAAATGATTGTCCATAGACTGGAGAGGAGGGAGGGAAGATCAAATGGAAAATGAATTAGATTCTTAGGCTGTGGAAGAGGGAACATTCCTGCACAGAGAAGTGACTCTGGAGATAAGTTTTAATTTCCTGAGCTCCAGTCTCTATATAGGAACATTGAAAGACTTCCTTCCTGATAACCAAGTCAGGCCAGGGGCTATAGTAAATGATATATTTCTGTATATAATTGCATGCTTGTGTACGTATTTGCATACTCACAATATAAATACAAATAGTGTACCTATAATGACAGAAGTAAACTTTTAAATGTGTTGCATGTATTTGAGGTCTGGCACATACAGTGCACCTGAGATGATGTAATATATCAGTATCCGTTTAGTATTCTATAAAGGATCTCTTTCATACTTTGTCTTTACGTAAAAAACAAAACCAAGCCAAAACCAGAAAATGAAAGAAACACCCTCCCCAACCATTCATCTTACGTTTTTAAGAGGATCGGGATTGTGGTGTAACTTTAAGAATGATTGAGTCACTGAGGTAGATGTGTTACAGGTTCCTAATGCATCTGTCTCCTGCATGCATTATTATAGTCGTTTCTGCCTTACTAAGATCTCCTCATTCCGTGATTACTTAGGCAAAACCCTGAAGCTCACTTTGAGTGATATTTTCATAAGCACTTCAGGAAGAAATATTAGGAGACTTTTTCTTTGTTTACAGAAGGCACAAAACTTTTACAAAAAAGTGTAGGTCACCCTAAATTTTGCATTTGCAAATGTTAGTTTCAGAGCCTCAGATTTTGTTTCCTCTTAGCAGTTACTTTCTCGTAAAACTCTTTTAATTTGCTGTTTCCAGCCTTGGTTCCTTTTTTTAAAAGTGAAGCCCACGGTTTTTCTTAATGTATTGTAGGATTTTTGGATGAAACTGTATTTCTAAATAAGCAATATTGTGCTAAGCAGAGCTGTGGTATAACTTGCTTTGTGAAGCACGGACCTGAATTTTAGACCATTGTCTAGATATTCCAAACTGTAAAATAAAATTACTTGCATCCCTTATTACAGTTTGTGTAACAGCATCAGAATTAAAGGTATTACTGAGCTGTTCTATGTGTCAGTTAACCTAATGTAATGTCAGATACATTGCTTAATTTCTGTGAGCTTTTAGTATTATATGTTTTAGTTCCACTTGTCATTAGCTCTTTCTTAAAATTATTTTTTTTCATAACCATTCATAATTAAGGATTAGCTCCAGAGTAACTATTTTGTATCACAATAAGAGAATTTGTATCAGATTATGTGGTTTTAGAAAGTGTGAAATGTAAATATGTTGATAGTATGCAATATCAGAAAATTACTTTCAATTAGTTTTAAATCAGGCAAGCCTATTTATTGTATAAGTGGAACTTTATGGACTGTGTAGCTGTTTAACTTTCTTTAGGACAACTTTGGAAAAGGAGAAAAAAAAAAGCTGTAAACTTAAAGAGATTCCGATGGTGCTAAAGTGTTGCCAAGCAAACCATAAAAGATAAGTCAAACTGTAATTCTGTAGAAAAGCTATGAAATACTTCTACATATGTGCTGAAGTTGTTTTTGGGTTCCTGAAACTGTTTGTGTGTCAAGTCAGCTGTGGAAATGGCTAGCTAGCTAAAAGCTAAGATTCCTGCAGCTTGACTGTTGTGGGGAGACTTTTTTCTGTGAAAACAGTTGTAAAGTGGAACATCTGAAAAATATGTTCCATGCAGAATGGATCTTCACACACATTTATTTTGACATTTTGGTTTGATTTGAGAGAGAGAGAGAAGATTCTGAAATAGCCATTCACAGATGGCCTGTGCGGGTTTTATTTTTTATATGCTTCTCTGTGTTTTTGGTTTGGGGTGGATTTCTTTGCATGTGTTTGCAGACTTGTCAATCCCTCTCTTCCCCCAGATCACATCCTTCATTTTTTATGACCCGAATTTTTGTCCTTCTTCCAGAAGCTGATGTTTAAAAAAAATTTTAAAAAAGGAGAAAAGGGGGAAAACCCCACTACCCCAACCCCAAAACAACAACAAAACATCCCAGATCAAACTCCTTCACTCCTTGCCTCCAACCCTACTTGCCAACCTAAGGTGTAACTTCCAATGATAAAAGTTTTCTTGGCATTGACTGAAAATTTATGTATTCTGTGGACAGTGCAAAATTTTTCCAGAAGCACGAAAATTCTCCCACCTTTATGCCTTCAGCAACGAATAGATATGGGGAGTCCAGAGGGCTGTCTGTGCTCTCGATGGGGATAGCGCAGGTGGCAAAACCTGGTGTGACTTCAGCTAGACAGGTGAGATGCAGACCTTGTGTGTCTGGCCACCCTTCTGCAGGGCTGGACTCAACCTCTCTAGCCTGTACTGATGGGAGTATCCTTTCCAGGTGGGAGTTGGGAGTGAATTGCTAGAGTCTCTCTGTTTTCTTTTGAAGGTATTGAGTGAAAGCCGTTGCAGATAAATTGTGGTTGTGAAACGTGCCTAAGCAGCTGGTCCATCTGTGTACGAGGAATAAAAACTCTAAGTGGCGCTGGTAATCTCTTTGTGAAATGTCAGCGCAAAATATCCCTGCATTCTAACTGTAATTATGAATATTCAGTGTATTCAGTTATTTTTCTTTAAGAAAACCAGATGTTGAGCTTGTGCTGAATTCCATCAGTGATACATCTCTTGTTTTGTTTTTAATCCCAGAAGAAGTTAGCTGTATACAACAAGATGCAGGAGTCTCTGGAAGTGACCCTTCCCAGCAAGCAAGAGGAGGATGAGAAAGACCAGCCTGCCGAGATGGAGTACCTGAACTCTCGCTGCGTCCTTTTCACTTACTTCCAGGGAGACATTGGTTCAGTAGTGGATGAACACTTCTCAAGAGCTTTGAGCCAAGCCAGTAACTTCAGTTCAGAAACTGCCCTTACCAAGAGCAAGGCAGGGCTAAGTGCTCTGTGGAGAGGTAAGAGGGACAGTAACTTGCTCTCTGTGGTGTGACTTACTGGGTCTGTGTCGTGGTAATGCATATTGCATTGCAGCTGAAATTTTCTCCTCTGTGGAGGTGGAAAAATCCCCCCAAATTTGAATGAACCTAGGAGCTTCATGAGGTTGAGTGACCTCATAAAGAGGTGCCAAAGGCGTGGAAGAAGCAGGCGATGTAGCCTGCAGCTCTGCTGAGTCCTGGAACGAACAGGGTGGAGCTCACGTGGCTTTGCGAACGTCTGCTGCAAGGTTGGAGGCTTATTTTTAAGCTCCAAGTGTGAAACTTGGCCTGTGAGGCACGAGCAGAGCTGTTTGGGATGCTGGCCTTGGATGTGAGGAGACCCATCCAGCCTTCTTGTGTGACTTTGCCAGGCGATTAAGATTCGTCTACAGCTGCTTTTCAGGTTGAGATGGGCCAGCACAGGCTGGAACAGACTCAGGTGCAAGCCTCGGCCCACGTGGCCATAGCCATGCGGTGTGCTGCCTTGCAGCCTGCCCATGCATGGAGCTTACTGGAGAGATGTGGCCATCATTACTGGCTTTGTGTCTGTAAAACGGGGATAATGTTACTCTGCTTCCAAGCAGGGAGTAGAAACATGGTAGGAACTGCAAGGCATTTGCATACTGCCACAACACGTCTTGTTATGTATACAAGCATGATCAAAGTAACAAAGAACAGATCTTGCCGGATGTACTAGACAGACTTTACAGATAAGGTTTCAAAATTGGCGACTGGGGAAAGTGTGCCGGTAACACACTGTTTCCATTTTGTTGAACGTGGCAGTCTGGGTAGCTTTTCAGATCCACAGTTGCTTTATTTCTGGTTATGTCCTTATGTGGACTGGCAGAGGGACACAAACTGAGTATCGTGGGCAATGGCCTTGCATCAGGTTGAGTGAGAGAGTTACTGTGGGGGTCCTTGCAGAGGTGATGATGTTCATAATCAGTGATGTTAAGGTGAGAGCGTGTTGATGAAAGTCACAGATAATAGATTTTTGGAAACCACAGTAAAGAAAAAAATAGCATAGAAGGACTTGCTTTCCAGAAGGATGATGACAAATTCAAGGAAGTTTAAGCAAAGGTCGGCTCAAGTGGCTAGGGAGCTAGAGGAATTTATGGCTTCAGCCGAGACCATTAATGTTAATGGGAAATTTTCCGTTGACTTGACTGAGAGCAGAATTGAATCAATGCTTACTAAAAAGGAGACTGAAGCGTTTATAAATGGCCCAGACAGACTATAAATGTTCTAGAGATGGGATCAAGGCAGATCCCCAGGGACCTCATGCCTACAGCAAGCCCTCTTCGCTGACCTTGGAGACATACCATGGGGTGGAGTTGTGTGTTTTCTCTTCAGCCTCACACATACCATGCTGTTTTTCCCCACCTCCCCCTTGTGGTTCCACAGCCCTCCCCAGAGGGCTTGGTGGGGCATGAGGCTGGCCTTGGCATGAGGGTTCTTCAGCCATGCTGCCTCCTGACCATGCCTGCCCTGTGCTGTCACCGGGGAATGGATGTTTGCATATCCAGAAAGTCATCCAGGAATAAAGTAAGGGGATATGTCCTCTGCTGTCGTTGTACCTGCTGTAGTGGTATGAAAATCCTCAGGGAGGCTGCTGGGCCTAGGCTGCTTGGTTCTGTTCTGTGGATACTGAGAAGCTGAGGATATTTGTTTCTTTAGAGGAGAGAGCTGACAAGTTTTATCAGGCCCAGATGAGTTTCTGAATTATGCTTGCTTGAAAAAAATGGGGAAGGAATGATGTTAATACCTTGGTCAGGTGCAGTTGTCAAAGGTGCTCAGTTACCACAATTGGATGTGAATTGCATAGAATCATAGAATGTCTTAGGTTGGAAGGGACCTTAGAGATCATATAATCCAACCTCCCTGCCATGGGCAGGGATGCGCTTAACTAGACCAGGTTGCTCAAGGCCTCATCCAACCTGGCCTTGAACACCTCAGGGGAAGAGGCATCCAGAACCTCTCTGGGCAATCTATTCCAGAGTCGTACCACCCTCATACTGAAGAATTTCTTCATAAGATCCAACCTAAATCTGTTTTCCTTTACCTTAAATCCATTTCCCCTTGTCCTATCAATGGACGCTCTTGTAAAAAGTCTCTCCCCAGCCTTCCTGTAGGTTCCTTTCAGGTATTGAAAGGCAGCTATTAGGTCCCCCCAGAGTCTTCTCTTCTCCAGGCTGAACAATCTCAGCTCCCTCAGCCTATAATTTGTATCCTATTACCTAAAGAAGTTAAAATATCATTAGCTTGATGATCTGTTTATAAATAACCTGCATGGGTAGTCAGAATTTTTGTTAACAAATTACTTAAAGATAAATTTTAAAAGAACACAAACAACAGTTTTTTTGGGTTTGGAAGGTACATATTTAAATGGAAAGTGTGGGCATGAAGTAACTACTTAGCTTACTGTTATTTCTTCTTTATCTGAGAAGAAGGATTAATAATATTTTCTGCTTTTTTAAATATTGTCGTGGGTTTTTTAATGTCCTGATGGAAGAGAAAAATAAGATAATATTGTAGATTTTTTTTTGTTTTGAGGGATTTTGCTTATGTATTAAAAATAGAACCTCTTGTCCTGAAAAGAACAAGATTTTTTCTTTTGTATGTTGAAAATACTGATCAATTTAGGCTAAAATTAACTTAAAAACTGACTTTTAATAAAATACAGTTCCCTACAGTAGAATTTGGTAACATGAACTTGGAATATTCAATTTTAAGTATAGCTACCTGAAATCTTCTGCAGGAGCGAATGAAGCTATTGATATCTTGAAACTAATGTTACCCTAATGGTATCTTTATTAGCATGTTTCTCCTAGCTGAAAGTGTTGGGATTTTTTAATTTCTTGGGTTTTGATTTTGTATTTTCTTCCTCCTGCCTTAACTGAGAAATAAGGTACTACAGAAAATTCCATACATAGTCTTCTTTACAGCATGTGCGCTTTGGCATGTTTTCAGTGCACGTTGGTCAGCCACCATGAACCTTTGCATTAGTCACTACTTCGTGGTATCTGAGACGTTGCCATCTCTCTGCCTCCCTGTATTTAGAATAGGAAATTGTGGTAACTGTAGTATCTTTCTCTGCAGGCAGTTTTTGTTAAATGCCTCCTTCTCCCGTCCTGAGACCCTGTGGAAGCTTCTCAGATTATTTTTTTTTTCTCTTTCTCATGAATAGTGCTGAAATAACTGTTTCTCCATTGCCATGTCCTATAGAGGCCAGGTATCTGATGTGATGGTATCTGTAAAGACGGTTGGTTGTGCTCACTGTTCTAAAAGTAGGAAGGAAAGGAGATCCTTCAATTACTGTGGAGGCGTGTGGTGGTTGAGGTTGTAGTTCAACACAGACACGGGTTTTTTTAATGGGGTTGCTGCATACTTAATACTTAGTAGCATCCTCTGTGAGCATTCAGGGTAGGTGAAGTTTTCTTGCATGTTCATATAACCTGGTTGGACCTTGTATCTCCAGTGACATTACTTGACCTTGACCTGTGAGGTTGTCTTTTGCAGTTACACTCAGTGATGTCTCTGTGGGGCTGGTCCATGATAGTTTCTAACAGTGGTAATGGTTTGGTGAAATGTGAGCAGGTTTGAAAAATGGAGATGACCAAATGTGTTTTCTGTGGCCCAGACCTTCTGCATGATTGGTAAAGTCAAACTGGTATGCAATCTGGGATGAATTCATATTGGCAAATCCAGTGGTTTAAAGTGCTCTCTCCTAGTATTAAGGTTGTCCTGCAATTATTTTGTGGTTTTCTGTGCTCTTTTTGAAGTGAGATGGTTTGGATTTAGGGCTTTTCCATGTAGTTAACAGCCAGATAGTTTCTAAAAACTCGATTACAGAGGTTAATTTTCCAGAATACTGGCAATGCATTGTCAAGCTGTGCTCATCTGTTTAGTGGTGAGGAAAACAACAGACTGGACATGAAGAAGCTTGATTTTGCTTGCTTTTTTTTTTTTTTTGAGTCAGCCCCACTGCCAACACTGTAAGCCATGTGTGCTCCCTGTCTCAGCCTAATCCCTTGTAACAAGGGACAATTCACAAATAAGGAACAATACCGATTTTGAGGGGTGCTTCTGTAATATAGTAGCTCTTGCCAGTCCTCTAGCACGAATTACAATAGAAATACATTGCAAAAGAAGAAAGCAACCATTTGAAGAATGCCATGTTGGAGTATAGTTTACTAGATAAAGCTTGCAGCCGCTGAAGCAGTTTGGCACAAAGAGAAGTTCTCTGTTTGTCCATAATGTGTTTGCAAAATTTATTTCCAATATCGGGAGTTAATCGGGCCCAATAAACTGCCTAAATCAAAGCCAGCTGATGTGCGGAAAAATGTCTGTGGTTTCAGATGATGTTAAAACAGATATATGACTATCCTGGTGATGCAGTCAGAAAACACTTTTACTATTTTTGTTTGCAAAATATTTTTTGTATAATCACAGTTCCGAGGTAGAAGTGTTTGAAGAATCTGTTTGTTCTAAATAGTATCTTCACCCAAGTCTCATTCCAGTTGCTTATCAAACAAAAAAAAGCAAAAGGTAATTAAAAAAAATTAATTTTTTGTAAATGTTATGTGAGGAATGGAAGATTCCTTGCCTCACCGAATATTAAACTTCCCTGGCTTTATTTCTCCCTGGGCTATTTTTAAGGCTGTTCTTTCATCAGAGGTGAAGTCCTGTATTTTTGTGTTTCCATCTTCTACCGAAAAAACACTATTTGAGCTGAGACATATTGCATGAAGCAATACTTTCAAACATGAGCTGGCAAGAGGATTGTGAGAATGGAGATGCCAATACTTTCCTACACACCAAAAACACTAACCACTCCTTCAAAAGAGGAATTTTTAGAATGTGATTTCATAATGTAGAGATATTGGAATCCATTTATATGGAAGGCCCTAACTGTAAGAAGCAGATAGACTTTTATTTCTGACAAAAACTTTTTTCAGTTACATTGACATTCATGCTTCTCTGATCCTATTGGGTACAGGACAACATGATTTATTCTATAAGGGATTAACATATGATGTGTTAGCTATGATCTTTATCCCATCAAAGCAAGTTTGAGAAGATTTGGTATTCTTCCTTTAGTCAAATGTCTCCTGTTCTGCAGCGTGACCTGATTCTGTCCTCAGCAGCATTTACAGACAGAGCAGCTGCTTTTGTAAATTATGTGTTCTGGTCCGGTCAGGAGTTAGGCTCTCCTCATAATTCCTGTACCAAGATCCTGAGAGAGCTGCGACTCTTCAGCCTGAAGAGGAAAAGTCTTCTCAGGGAGGATCTTACAGATATTTCTAAATACCTGATGGGGGGAATGAAGATGGAGGAGCTAGGATCTGCTCAGCAATGTTTGCTGACAGGATAAGAGGCAATAGGCATGAATTAGAAAACAGGAAATTCCATCTGAACACAAGAAAACACTTTTTTTTTCTTTTTTTTTTTTCTTCTTCCTCTTTTAATATTGTTGAGGGTGGCTAAACACTGGAACAGGTTGCCCACAGGGGTTATGGAGTTTGGATCTTGGTCAAAATCTGACTGGACACATGGTCCTGGACAACCTGCTCAAGGTAACCCCACTTTAGCTGGAGAATTGGACTAGACGATCTCAAGAGTCCCTTCCTACCTCAACTGTCCTGTGATTCTGTAATTGCTGAAGAAGCTTGAGTTCAGTGTTAGAATTTTCAGAGAAAGTCATTGTGGGGTTTTTGTCATTAAATTTGTTGTTCAGCTTGTCATACTTAATTTCTCTCCTCTCTACCAGAAAGCTCAACAATTTCAAGTCAAAGGAGCAGTTTCCCAACTTCATTTTGGACCAGCTCTTACCAGCCTCCCCCTCCCCCATGCTTAAGTGGAGTGCACCCCGATTTCCCTGTTACCGCACCAGGCACCTTCCCAACACCAGATCCCAGCAGCTGGCCAGGACACGGCCTTCATCAGACTGCCCCCCCTCCTCCCCCTGCTGCATCTGAATCCTGGCATTATCCTTTAGCATCTCAGGTGAGCCCATCATATGCACACATGCATGACGTGTACATGCATCGCCATCACCCTCATCCACACATGCACCATCACCATCCCAGCTCGCACCGTGACCCCCGGTACGGGTCCCTGCTGATGCCTTCAGTCCGCACAGCCAGGATTCCTGCTCCCCAGTGTGACGTGACAAAGACAGATCCCGCTGCTGTCACCAGTGCTACCTCAGCATGGGCTGGAGCCTTTCATGGAACAGTGGACATTATGCCAAGTTTTGGGTTTGACACAGGTAAGATGGTTTTTATTGTGTATGTGACTTGTTTTATCAGGGAGAATTTGAGCAAAGAAGTGGACTCCCTGCAGCTGAAGCAGGGCTTGTTCTCGGAGCCTTCTCCAAATATATTTCCGGGTGGGAATCCCTCCTGAAATTACTGTCAGGGCAGATGAGCTGTGAAACATCCAGCTCTCACTGCCTTTTGCTGAGAGACCTTCCTCTGACTTGGTCCCATTCAGGCCAAATGAGTTGTGACATGATAAGTGTATTTTTGGTTTAAATCTTGTGGGAAAAGCTTAATTAAACTTCCATGTGGAAGATTCCAGCTTGTTCAGTTAGTTCATATCGGCATTTAACAAAATATAGCTCCAATGAGGACTGAACTAATAACTTACCAGTACATGAAGATTGCATCTTACTCATCTAAGCTGGAACAGATCAGCATTTCCTTCCTGTGTGGTATCCAGGTGTTACGTAGAGATGCTGGTTGAGCTGTGCTTGCCATCAGACTAAGTTTCTGTAGGGTCTAGGCAGAGGTCTGTGAATTAGATTTGTTTTCCTTCAGGGCCTGTAGCCACAGGACAGCTAGCTTTGACTGGCAGGCTCTCATCTCAGTATTAGGAGCAGTCAAGCAGCCCTGACTGCTCTAGTTGCTTGAGACCAGGTGATGAGTGACTAACACAGTCAAACATATCCATCCTTTTGGATGTGTATTGCCTTTTTTCTGCCTGGTATTTCTCTCACCAGCAACAATCCTTGCAGATTAATACTTCTTAAATGCATTGTTATTTATTAAGGAAATACTAGCTTTGCATCTCTTTTCCCTTTTCCTTAAAGTGTCAGTTTATCTCTCTTTCTGATAGCTCTAGCTAACTGATTCAATGTGTGAGAAGCACGTTCTTGGATTGATTAGTGTGCAGGGGAGCAAGGAATTGGTGGAGATAAAAAAAAAAATGCTGTTTCTTAAATGTGAAATACTATGAGCCCAAAACCCAATTATAACACCTAACTGAATACAAATATCTCTTCCCTTAATAGCAACTGGGAACCAATAATCTCTTCTAAATACCACATCACTTGCTTCCTCAAGAAATTAAGAAAAAGCATAGTAGAATTCTTAACGCTGGACAATTTTATATATATTAACATTTCCAGCCATGCCAGTGATACAAGATGAGTTACATTTTGTGGTTTTGGGGTCTAAAATGATGATCTGACAAGACTGGGATTTAAAGTTTTACCCTTCTGACAAATTCTGTAATGGGAGTGAGCTGCATTCTCTGAAGTCTGAGCAGATCGTCACTGCCACTGGTAGAGGGTTGAGGCCCCTTATCTGGTGATAGCCCCAGCAGTCCAGTTCCGGAACTCTAGTATTTGACTTGCTTTTTGGGGATGAAACAGAGAACTGTGTAAGGGATATTTAGTCAGGAGGAACCATTAACTGGCTTAGGTACAAGCTGAATCTAGACTGTGGATTTTTTCAGTGCTTGGTAGGTTGATTTGGTTACTGCTACTTGGTTGGTAGTAGCACATCTAATAAACCAGATTCTTTTTCTCTTTTCTGTAAGAGCATAATACCTCAGAAAGGCCTATGGAGCACTGCTGTACAGGACTAATACAGCCTTTGCATGATGCTGGCTGCTCCTTGTAAAAATCCCTATGGAAGAGTACAGTTAGATGCCAGTTTTGTCAGGATTCTGATTTGGCAGTGCTTTAACGGTGGCTTACATGTCTTGTAGTGGTCTGCTTGGTGTGGGAGGGTGTGGAAGAGGCCTGAACTGTTAAATTCTGACCCATGCCTGATGTGTGGGTTTTAGTCCGTGAGTTCCTGTGGGAGAAGAGAAAGAGCGGAGATGTGTGACTGATTTGCAGGAGCAGAGGATCCCAGCAGACAAATGTCTCACTTGTTTGTAACTATTCAAAAGAGCCATGCACTGAAACACAACAGCAAAACCTTATCAGGCAACCCCAGTTTGGCACATAAGGCTTTGGAAACAAGAGAGCAAGCAACAAAATGCAGCGAGTAGATGTAGCCTGTGACATTACAGTTATTTGCTCTCTTACCCTGCACACTCATCTACCCTGGGCCCTCTGAGCAGAGGCTTTCTGGGAAGGCTCTGAACATCCTTTTCAGCCTTGCCAGCAGCTTGGATGTTTGAGACAAGTGCTTTGGTGACAGCTATTCAAGGCACGAGCATGGTGAGCGTGGTGAAAAGAGGGAGGTTAATTGCTTCAGTGCTTTTCATGCATGTCAGATGGTGTCATCGAAGGTGCACTGTGCTGCTGGAGTGAGGAGGGGGCTGCTGAAGCACCTTATTGAGTCATATCCAGCACTCAACAGCACAAGTGAAGCTTGTCTTGCCCCATGTCCCTTCCAGGGAAAGATTCTACTGAATAAGTCTCCACATCACACAGGATTTCACTACATTTAATGTGAAACAGCAATCTCAACAGAGACGCTAAAACTTGAAGGGCCTGAAAGAGCGTACTGACTTTCTGTGGCATAGAAGTGGTTTTGTAAGGCCATAGTGGCAAGAAAACTTCAGTTCTGAAAGCCTTTGCTCATATGTCCCTGGCACATAAAAGATATCAACCTGTGGAGCTGTCGATGTATCAGATTCCATGAGCTTCAGATGATTTATATTAAAAAGCTCATTTAGTATATAGCTAGACATTGATTTTCAGAGCCCTTCAGATATGAAAATTATTTCTCCCGCTTACTCTGGATCACATTTCTTGTGCTACTGTCACATGCGATTACAGAAACATTTGCAAAATTCCTCACGCTGAATTATATGTAATGATAGTGTTTGGATCTGGACAGGCTGGCTCTAATCTTACCCTCTTCCAGCAGCATTGTTGCATCTCTGCCATGCTAGGACAAATACTTAATCTCATGAATGGATGATGCTGAATCACTTCAAAGGTTAAGAGGAGTTTCCCCTGGCGTGCATGGTATAGTTTGGGAATTTATATTTCAGAACAAGTTGTGTGGGACATCAGCGTATCACCGTTCATAGAGCTAACAAAGTATTGATTTGTCTTGCACATCTGTTTGAACTTACATGTTCCTGTTTTAGAGGATGAAGAGGATTTAGCTACCTGATTCCCATTAAATGTGGCTTAATCCTCACACTTTGTGCTGCAAATTAACCCTTTAGTAGAGGTGGGATTAAGTAAAATGCTAGTCTACATCAAAATCTATTAAGACCTCTTATATTTGTTGCTGCTGGTATGCAGTGTCTTTCCAAAGCTGAAGTGCCCAAGCTGTAATGCTTAATGTAAAAGTATGTTTTGTATCAAGTATTGGTATAAACACATAGATAAATGCACATCATGTTTGTGCTTTAGGCCACAATTCTCTACCCTGCTGTTGTCAAGCACCGAATGTAATTCACAGTGTGTGTGCAGCAAGCGTTGCTGCAGCCGTAAGCCCGCAGTGTCAGGGCTAAATCCTCACGTTTACGTTAAGGGTACACAAACTGAGTTGAGCACTTTAGACCAGCGTGTTGTGGGTGGAATTGCTGCCTTGCACCAGAGCTGATGGTTATGGCCATCAGTGTTTTTCTCAAGGGCAGGATCGGAGGCTGCCCTGCACACCGGGTGCTTCAGGTTGTCAGTCGGATCTGGCTGTGCTGGCAACTGCCAGGTTGTTGGGCAGCACCGTGGTGGGGAGAGCAGAGCAACTCACCATCCTGCTGCAGAGCCTAGGAGGATATCCTGTCCTGCTGTTGGACAGATGTGCTGAGGGAGGCTTCCTGTAGCCCCAGCACACTTAAAAAGCAGAGCAGGATTTCTGACATATCTTCAGGCTGTAAGTCTAACTTAAAATTGAGACGGACATCCTTTGTCATGTAAAGTTATGCACACTGAGGTGTGTAACTTTAGGTGAATTAATTGACAACCTGTAGTCCTGGAACTATGGAAAGCCTACTTTTTGAAGTGCCTATACATCAGTGTGTCACATTGAATAAGGAATTTGAGTGGTCTACTTCTGTAGAGTTGTCTCTGTTCACACACACCCACACCCTACAAGTTGGTCACAGCCTTGCTGTGAAGGAGATCAGAAGCATAATGAGGAAAAGGCACAGAAAGCATTCCATCTTCAGTGCTGTAACTAAAGTAACTTTGGC
Source organism: Apaloderma vittatum (assembly GCF_000703405.1). NCBI lineage: Eukaryota > Metazoa > Chordata > Aves > Trogoniformes > Trogonidae > Apaloderma > Apaloderma vittatum. The sequence goes on along the minus strand of NW_009706248.1, from coordinate 171,538 downwards.
TTTTTTGATTGTTTTCTCTGCCTCTTTAGATTTAGTACCTATAACTTAAACTTCCTTTTTACGGTTATTTCTGTTTGTTGGAAAGACACCTCACTAGGAAGGTGTCTGTTGAGCTGGTTATTCCCCTTCTACTAGTTGCTACTATCAGCTAGACATCCTCTTAAACAGGTGTGTGTGTCATTTGTTTTAAACTGCTAGGAGCCCTATAACCTGTTTCTCTCCTCATAGGCTTCCATTGTCTCTGGTGACCTTTAGTGCTCCACTGGTGGACTTAAATTACTTCTGTACACTCTTGACAGGTTTCTGCAGTCTGACTCCCTCTCTTTTTTTTTTTTTTTACTTTTTGTTGTCTTTGTTTAAAAAAATTGTGAACAGCAGGGGAACAATAACACAAAACTGTCATCACTTACTTTGAGGGAGCTTTGAAGGAAACTAACAGCAGTTTATGATGACTCTGCCTGTGAACAGTACTGCCAGGAAAACAAGTAACTCTTGAGCAACGAGAGACATCTTCATTGAGTAAAGAGCCTCTGAATGTGTTTTTATAGGCATACTTTAGTTGAGAAATAGCCCATTTTTTTTCCATCTAAAGAAATAGGCAGGAGTGTGTGTGAAATGGAGCAGAAAGCCACTGGACAGGGTTTGGCATGCTATACCTGTGTGCTCTTCTTTCCATGTCTGTTCACTGCTGGACACATAAGGGTTTGGACGTTGCTTAGGAATCCTCACGTGGATAGAGCCATATGCAGTCATCTTCTACGTGAAGGTTAACTGCTTTGTAGCTCCATTCTGAAATTATATTGATCAGAGTTAAATGTTTAACTGTTTGTACTCTTAAAAGAAGGAGGTGGTGGTCAGATCTGAACCCATCATGCCTATTAGGCTTTCTGAAAACATATGAGTGTTCTCATATTCACTAGATGATCAGATACAGAAATGAGAGATCCATGCAATCAATTTTAGCAGGTTAAAGTTCAAATGAATATGGATACAACATCACTGAAGTCTGGAGTTGTACCTACTTACATTAGTGGTGAAATTGGCTCTAAATTCATAGCTGTTCAGGTAGTTGATGTATTGGTCTTGATACACTGTTTAGCAGGGCAATATATAGTATGACACAGAGTGACGCATTGCTGTCTGTATAACAGTGATGATCTATAGTGAGAAGTACACTTTCATTTCACAAAATGTGATTAACTTGACTTAGAACATTGGGGGACAGGTTTTTAATCAAAGAGTCCTAAGCGCTTTACTGCCTCTGTAAGTATGTGCCTGCACCTCTCTACTTTCCCTATAAATGAGCAAGAAGGTGTCTTCTTTAGGAAGTTTCATTTGCACTTCCCCTTCTGTTGTCTGGATTTTAGGTATACGCCCTGTTGAGTGTAAATCTAGCAATGATTGAATCCCTCTGGAGAAGAGAAATCCCAGATTATAACACAGGTTCCAAGTCTATAACGCTAAAGCCACAACATAGCACCAGATTTATTAGATAGTCCTCACTTTTTATAAAGGAAAATGTTAGAGGAACTCATAACAAATGCAAGCTGAAAATCATTAATTTTTCACATGTGGAAGCACTAGCCATTCTTGGCTAAGAATCTGACACTGTAGGTGAAATTATTTGGGTTTTTTACATGCTGCGGGAACATTTTCCCTCTCTCCTCTGTAAGGTGAAGTGCCACAGAAACTGAGATCCTAAAGAGTCAACAGGCATTTTCAAAAAGAGGTAGGATCTGAGGCTGGCGCCTATCGGGGAAAAATATTCTGTTTTGTACTGGATTATCTATGCAGACCTTGATGGATGGTTTTATCACACCATGCCATGCTCCAAATGAGGTCAAAACAAGGAAGCACATGCAGGATTTTATCAGCATTCCTGAATCACTTGAGCCAGTCTGAAAATTAAGTATGATTTAAGCTTATCCCACATGAACTAAAAAGTGAGGAGTAATAGTAATGTTACTAACAAGTTCACAAGGCTGGTAAATTGTGAGATTTTCTTGTTCCTCTTTTTTTTTTTTTAAATCAAAACCTGTTTATCTGTACTTCAGTTGCTTGAAGAGGGGGGAGGAAAAAGCTGTATCATATTAAAATGTTATTTTTTTTTCTTTTCTGAAACATAGGTCTACAGCATCAGGACAAGAGCAAAGAAAATTCCTGGTTCTGAAATTCAGATAAATTGAGACCAGATAGAGCTGGAGTCAGCACAGCTGAGCGGGCAATATAACAGTCGTTGACTCCTTTTGCATGGGGCAAAGGACACACATGAAGATGAAGACCCAACCATTCTGGTTTTGCTGTTGAGCCTTTTGTTTGTAAGGCCACTTATGGGTCCCACAGTGTTGGAAAAAAACCAAAACCATAACTTTTCTTTCTTTCCTCATCTGAGCCTGCTGCAGCTGGGCAACCTAACTCCTTTCTGCTCCTTTAACAGTGTTTTGTTTTGTTCAGCTTGATATTTTTATGAACAGTCTCAATTGTCAGGAAAAAGACTCTCCCTTGACTACAGTGCGCCTCCTTTCAGGAATACAGTATTTTGTAGCTCTTTGTGCATCTATTTTTGTAGAAATACAGAAAGTTGGGGTAAGGATTGATGGGCTATTTTAGGATGACATATTTTTTTAAAAAAAATTGTAAAATTGTTAAGTTCTGTTTAAAGAACTTGCTCTCAGAGAAGCACTGGCAAAAATGTATAAAATGCTATTTTTAGATGTCTGTGATGTTTTTGTGCATTTTGGTTGTTTGTTACCTCAAATGTCTATCTTTCCTTTCTTTTTAAAGATCTAAACCTTCCTTGTTTCCACATTACTAGATTTTGATGTTCTTGTCCTTTTGTTCTAGCTTAATGAAGTATAATTCACACCTGAAGTTTCAGCCAAATATTTTTCCTGGTGTTATACTATAGTAAGGGTGGTTTTATTTTCTTGCTTCTAAAGGTGGCTTTGTGCTGTGCTGATTGTCAGAAACCTGCAAATACCTTTAGCACGGAGCAATGTTTGGGGTTACAGGAACTGCATTTCCAACTCATCCATTCTTTCAAAATGGACCAAATACTCTTATGGATTTAAATTAGACATGAGTTTGGGCTTCATCTATAATCCATTGAAGCTGTTGAACACAGTCCACTAATGGGTTATGTTTCAGTACCTCATAGTGCTCGTAAATATAAGTGTACTTTTAATTCTTGTGGCAAGAGTTTCAGCTAAGTCATTTCAAGAGTGATAACTTATAACATCAATATTCAGGAAAGAAGTGACAATTCTATAAAAATGTGACTTGTGGAAACAAAATGTTTTCAACTGGCCTGATCAGTCTGCTGAGCACCTCAAGGAAAGTGCTGAAATTTTCAATTCCTGTTGTGTTCAAAATCTGTTTGTTGAACCTAAGATTTGCTGTGGGCCTTCCGAGACCCCAGCTGCAGGTCTTGAATTTCATAAGAAGCTGCATGTGCTCAGCGTGCACAAATTCAGGCTTGGCTGCTGTCTGGGTAAGAATCTGAACTTGGGAACGACATGGCCCTGTCTAGCCACAGCATTCTGCAAGGTGTTTGGGAAACACCATTTCTGGCCTGAGCCTTGGATCTGACTTTCATAATAAGGACTTTAGTTGAAGCCAAGGTTAGTATGATCCAATCCTGAATAAGGGTGTAAGATTACCCTTGACAGCCCCAGTCCCGCCATGGGCTGGAGCTGGGTCCACCCCCATGCCCAGCTCTTGGCGATGCCACCGAGTGTTGTCATCTGCTTAGGTGGGACTAAGAGCGTTTGCCAGATACAAGTTATTGATTGGAGATGATATCTTTCTGCTCTGTGGGCCTGGGGTCCCTCTGTAATATTCTTCAAGGATCTTATAACCCATTATATTTCAGTTACCACTGTTTTCAGACATCGCTGTCTGAAAGACAGACCAGCTGAATGGAAACCAAGACATAAACATATGGCTGAGATAAGAAACAGTTTGATTTTAAGGCAAAACGCATTGTAAATGTAGGTTTGTCAGGTGGAGACCACATGGATCTGCGTGTGAAAAGGGAGGGGAAGTGCTGGGATGTGCATGCCACTCTAAGGTTCCTTTCTTGCCCTGCTGCTTCTCTCCAGGCTTTTTGAACTTGATCCTATGAGGTGTTGAACGTTCTCCCTTGCCATGTGAGAGGGCTTGACATACTGGTACTGGAGGCCTTAGGATTATGTCACAATTTGGCAAGACCCTTAAGTGTGTATCTAGCTGAGTTGAAGACAGCTTGAAAGCGCTGAATGGACTATGCTTAAATATTACTTTAAAATAATAGGATTGTAGTTTCTGTGTTACGATGCTGAATTAAATGTGGTGGAGGTTTTTCTCATCTTTATAGTCCATCACTATTTTTCTCTTAATAAATTTTGCTATATATTTTAGCAGCTCTGTTGGAGCTAGCTCCTCAGTTTGTCAATGAATTTGTAATGCAATGGGAAAGCTGTAAGTGAGGAAACAAAGTAATAACTGCCACAGCTCAATTTCTTATCAGGACAGTATAGCTTAGGAAATATCAAGAGTTCTGACTTAGGAATTCTGCTAGTATTAGAAATATTGGGAGAAAAAAATATCCAGACTTGAATTTTTTTTATTATTATTTTCTCAAGTTGGCAAGGCTCAGAGTCTTTGAACTTCAGGGCTGGAGAGTTTGGATGGGGAGGGGAGCAAAAGAAAAGGTAACTTTTTTTTTTTTGAGGAGTAATGTGTTTGGCTTCCTGAAATAGAATCATAGAATGGCCTAGGCTGGAAGGGACCTTAGAGATCACCTATTCCAACCTCCCTGTTTTGGGCAGGGATGCCACCTCTCGACTAGACCTGGCAACACATGGGGACCGAGCGGGAATCAAACCCACGACCTCGGTGTTGATCCTTGTTGCCAGCACCGCTGCTCAAACAAGAGCAGTCAGTTATTTGCCTTCCTCTTTGCAAGTTCAGGTGATGAGGGACCTCCCCCTGTTCCCTATAGACGTCAAAACAGAATGGGACGGGAAGAAAATAGGCCCACAGTTTGCACTGGAATCCCTCTCTGGATTGTTTTGTTGAGTTGATGGGTAGTGGGGATGAATAAGTGGTGAAGCTGTTGCCTCTTCCACCTCAAGGACTACTGTTATCTGCCCAGTTTCTGCTGCTGTGAGTATGCTGAAGGAACTTCTGTTGCTCTGCAGGTTCTGGGAGACAAATGCCAATAAAAAACTACTATTGTCTATAGCCATTCATGCATCATTCAATTCACTTTGAAAGCCAAATAAATTCATTTTTTTTCCCTCAGTTACTAACCGTCCCCTGTACTAACAAGACAGTTGAAAGTAAAAGCACGGGTGCATGGCAGGAACCCTAATTCTACAATCTATGATTTGAAGGATGGGAAAGAAAAAAATCTTTCCCTGTGACAAAGTTTTAAGTTAAGTTCAGCAGATTTACTTCTCTCTCTCATACACGCACGCTTCTACACACGCACAAATGTGCTTATGAAAAGCAGATGCTGTGATGGTTTTGTTCTTGAAAGAGGAGGGGAGTGCTAGCTCACAACATTGCAGTTACAGAGAATTGATGGCAGTGAGAAAACCAGAAATGTTAAGACTGCTCATGTTTCCACAGATAGGAAAAAAAGGCCCTTAAAATCAGGTCACAGACAAGTTATGTGTCTTAATGCATTACTAAAGGAGTTGTTTCATTCTTTTTATGTGTGGTGCGTTCTGATGCTTTCCCAAGAACATGGATGATTCATTTTGCAAGGACTTATAAAACATGATGTACTCAGTCACTATTTCTGGGAGAACATAGGGAAATTATTGTTAATTTCAAGAAAATTTACATGCTAAACTCCTCAAAGTTTCCAGGATTTTATTTTATTCCTATTAATGTTGAGAAATCTGCTGTCAATCATTGTATCTTCATGTGAATAATGGGAAGCTTCAAACTGTCCACCAGCTTTTGAATAGCAGTTACTAGTTTGTTTCACCCGGGCGTTTCCATCCCAAAAAAATAAGGGAATAGTGCAGCCACTGACTGCCCAGCAAATTTGATTTCTGGAGAACTGAATAAGCTACACTTGGCAGTAGTGAAATGCACTTTGTTCTGATTCCTCTCCTCACCACACACACAAATTCAGTTATTGGATTATCTGATACCTCTTTCACAGTGTGAAAGAACTTCAGTGAATGGCAGTTTTCTTTCAGTCATCTGCTTCTTCCTCGAAACATACTTTTGAGGATGAATCTCTCATTGCAGCTTTCAGATAGAGCAGAGGTTGTGGGAGAGGATTGTCGCGTTTCCCCTCACCTGCACTTAGGACTGACTTGCCCGTACGCAGCCTTTGTGCTTCCAGGCTATTGTGTGTGTCTTGCTCTCCTCCTCCCACAATTCCTTATGTGTGTGTATATATATTTACATACATATATATACACGTACATGTGTAGCTATACCTGATTCCCTCCATTCCACCCTCATACTTCAAATACATGTCCTTTGGAACTGAATGACATCACTAAATCTCATCTGAGACTGGGAAAATAGAGGCGTGTTATTGCATTCTCTGTTAACTCAGGAGTGAATGGAATTTTTCCGTAACTGTAAAAAGCAAAACTAAACAATGGCACCAAAAAAAACCCTTTTCAAGACCCCTGATTTGATGCATCTGTAAAGGTGACCATGGAGTCAGCAAAGTTATATAGAGAGGTGCAATATATTGCTGTTCAGCAGACAAGCATATATTTTTGAATATGATTCTTTTTTATTAATTTCAGGTAAAAGCTTTTTCTCCATATCAATGGACCAGCAGCATAAATTTCTATTAAACAATTTAGAAATATATATATTTTTAAAATTGACTTCTTGGCTTAAGTATGCCAGCCTTTGATCTTTTAAAGGGTATTTGGGTGGTAAATGTTGTGTGTGGATTTTTAAAAAAAGTTGATGTTTAGAACTGAATTCTCATGTAAAGCAGGAAGGTATTTAAAAATAAATGCTGCCTTTATATATTAGCCCTGTGGGCACAATCTGACAGTTGTAATGCAGAGAGATGTCCCTTTAAAAACTGAAGGACTCTTGCCCGGGAAAGATCAAAATCCAGTCTCTGTGACAGGAGAGGCAGGAGCAGTCTTGCAAAGGGCAGAGCTGGTAGAGGTGTGAGCAGAGATGATCCTCTGGCATTGTGTGTAGATGGTTGGGCAGCCACTGTTCGACGCATTAAAATTAGACTGTTTTGGCTAGCTGATACTTGCCTCGTCTTAGGGGATGAACTGATTGCCAATGGGAATTAGAGATGGCTCTGGAAACCTGTGTTTTAGCTGCTCTTGATCTGCACACTGCCCATGAGCCTCTGCTGTGTTCTTGCTCTGTGGTCTCCATGACACCACGGCGGGAGCTGTGAAAGCTGGGCTGGAGTTCCCTGTGAAACGCAGGATGTTTTTAGCTCCCAATAAAGAAAGTTTAGGGATGGGAGTAGTTAAAACATCACAGTTGTCTCACACACCCCTTGAAAGGCTCAAGCCTTCGAGATGGATCAGCTGTGCGTTGTTGATGATGGCCGTTTGTGTACAGGAGCTGATTCACTGCTTCTTGCCCTCACTGTCTTTGGAAAACTTGGATGGCGTTGAGATCACTGGGACCAGCCTCACGTGCCGAAGTTGCAGTCCAGTGTTGGCTGGCACAGCGTGGTGGCCATCATTTGGAATAAGCGTCGATTCAGATGAGCTTGGGCTCAGGTATCTAGTATCTATAGACAACCAACATGTATAGCAGTTGAGGTTTACAATAATCTAGTAAAGTATCTGCAGAATTATGCTGCACTTCCCCTGCTAGCTGTTTGTAGCTGTTGTTTAAAACTATCAGTCAAATCAGGGCCCCTCTCCTCCTTCCACCTGTTTTCCAACCCTGCTTCCCTCAAAACTCCATTGGACATTTTTGCGCCTCTCATCAAAGCTGATGGGAGGACTTTGTAGAAAGAAAAGTGTCACTGTTTTAATTACTGAATAAATAATTTAATGTGAATTTTATTGTTATATTTTTATGTAGCATTTTCAGTTTGATCTGTATTTCTCAAAAATTAGCTAATGCTTTCTTTTTATTCTTATGCAACTGAAGAACTCATAAATCTCTTTATAAATTGCAGCATCCTATTTTTTTATGAGATTATATTTTAGAGCCAAGAGTTTGTCTTCTGTTGAAACATTGTAAAACAAGTGTTCTAAATTGATTGTCTATTAGAATTAGATGGAGTGAAAGCCTAGCATCAAAGGGTTTTCAAACAGGGCTCTCATGACAGCAATAGCTTTCCCTTTCAGGTACTGTCAATTGCTTTTGATACAATGTCTTCGGGGTTTTGTTTTGTTTTGTTTTTTTTTAAATAACTTTTTAAGTTGCAGTATCACTAGAGGCTGTTTTACAGTCAGACCTAGTAGAATCACGACACTTCTTGGTGTCAGACCCTTTTTAATTTTATAATTTTCTGGCAGTTTTCACAGTTATCAAGTGGAGACTTTTCCTGGCAAAGTTTAGGGATTCCCGCTAAGGATGTAACTTTGCCTTTGCTAAAATTAGTTTATAACTATTTAATGAAGAAATGTTTGCATGTCTGTGTTCTGGCTCAAGGGCTGAAGGTTTGGTGTTTTGGTCACAGATACATCATTTACTGTTCCAACGAGAAGGGGAGGGGGGAATACTCCAAACTTTGGCCAAGCACTGAGCTTTTGAAAAATTGCCACTTGCACGCAATCAGCAGGGAGCTGTTAAGAGTTTAGTTGCAAAATCCTCTGAAGATCCTGACCATATGGGATGTACTCTGTTTCAGAGCACCAGGAGATGAGCTGAATTTTCCCCATACGTCCTACTCCAAGACCTGCTTCCAGGACCAGACAGCAAGCAGGGCAGAATCACTGCTTTCTTCTTTCTTAGGCTGTGAGGAAGAGATAGAGTGAGCTGCCAGCTAGAAACTCAAGGAGAGGAAGGCCAGGAAAGGAGGAGACTGGATTCGAAAGCCTCCTGTAGGAGAGAATGGGGTTGAGAGCTACCAATAGAGAAACAGGCTCCAGGGGCAGTGGGGGTGAAGGTGGGATGCAGACTACTGAAAAATAAGCTGGCTTCACGATCATTTGGCTGATACATGAAAGGTGTAGTGTGAGATGTAACAGCCATCAAAACATACCAGAATAATGTGAGGACTTAGAAACTTGCTATAAACTAAGTGTCAAGGAAAACTCAGGATAAATGTTGCAGGAAATTTCTTTCTTTGAAGTAAGCTGTGTACACTGCAGTTTAGTCTGTGAGAAAAGATATGGAAGCCCTGTTCCTTTAAGACAATTATCCTCAGTGAAGACAAGGGTCTTTAGGAAGCAAGAGTGTGTTAAGCTAGGGGATGAGCTTTTTCTTCTCCCTGTAACTTCTGATTTCACCAGAGTGGCTCCAGCTATGTTGCTCCATACCTGAGTTTCCAGGTTCTTGCAGGGGTTATTTCTGCATGCTCTCATTATATCAACAAATGAGAGCAAGGGAAATGATGCTCAAGAGTAAGTGTTACTTGTGAAGATACACATCCTTTTGTTAATGTAAATCAGTGCCTCTCAGTTGACTTTAGAGACCTTAGTGCCCACAGAGAATCTCATCATTTACATCCGGATAAATCTTGTTTCAGGTGTTATCAGCTGGAAACTGGGTCCCAGCATGGTGCCTGGGGAAGGTGCTTCCCTTGGAGCCAGGATCCAGCGGGGTGAACTCAGTGGTGCTCAGCCTGCCTGGCACAGGGGAAATGCCATGGAAAATGTGAGAAGTGGGGCTGGCATCCTCCATACTGGTAAAGGAGGTGAGCATGGCTGGGGACCAGTGGCTGGGGCTGGAGCTGGCTGGCCCCAGAGGGACCGTGGTGCCATCAGCCCTTCACAGAGAACCGAGACATGGTAGGGCCAGTCGTCCCGGCAGGACCTTGGACTCTGAGGAGTTATACTGCCTGCATGACGTGGGAGGCCGGGCGGAGACCAAGACATCTGGTGAGAATTCCTCACGGCTGAGCTGTGCGTTGGGCTGGGATGCTGATTAATTTAGCTGATTTCTTTTTTTGGGGTTGTTGGGAGGAGGAGGGGGGCTGGATGCGACAGCCTTCCAGTAACTATATCTCCTTGAGAATATCACTTTTGCTTTCTTAAAAGAGAAGTGAGAAATGATATTTTAAAAAAACCAAAACAACAAATGGACACCAGGAATGTCTTTGCCTTGACAATAAACGTACATCTGCAACGGTTTATCAATATAGGAAAATGAGTGTGTAATAAAGTTTTGATGTTGGCCGTTGCACTTACAGAGGTATCACAGGCTTTGAAAATGATTTGTTATGTGAATGCCCATAGTAGCACCAAGGTTCAAAGGGAGGTGGTTTGTTTTTCATGCCCATTTAGTTATGAATATTGCCAGCTCTGATTTTCTCCTCCCACCAGCAAGCAGAGAGTCCTGCATTGGAAGCCAAATATAGCAACAAAGATTTCTATATCTGGCCAAAACAAAAAAATCTGTTCCTTTTTAAAAGTAACACTCTATTCTTTTCTGATGGAGAAGGATAAAGAGAAAATTCAGCTTTATAGAAGCCAGTTTCTCAGTGGGAGACTCCCTAGTCTCTCTCAAATGCCCAATGTAAAAGGTATGAACTTGTTTTTTGGCATCTGTAGCCAAATGGGGAGACTTCTGTAAAGACCCATCAGGAAAACACTTTGGGGATTGCAGGCTGTATAAATCTTTCCCAGTTGCTGCTGTGCTTTTTCTGCCCTGCTTAGTCTTCTGAGAAACAGAGCTGATGCTGGATGGGAACTCAACAAGTTACACAACTACTCTTGCTTTTTCTTCACCCTTTTCTTTCTGGTTTGCTTTTATGAAAGCAAACTTGGCTTTGAGGGATAGACCCCTGCTCTACCCAGCACATGAGCTCAACGAGGCAGCGTGGAGCAGCAGCATTGCCCCATGCTCCCTTCCTCCTCGGCTTTCACATCAGGGGAGTATGCAGGAAGCCAGCCCTATGATCTTTCCCATGGCCAGAATTTCAAGTTGTGTAGTGCTCACAGAGTGTGACCAGGGACAGTGGCGCTGCCCAATTTCCTGCCTGGCTAGTTGTGCTGGAAGAGAAGGGATGTCTTACAAATAAAAACCAGAAATATTCATGGCTGAATGCTTCCTGAGATAATCATTTGACTTGCTCTGAATTGGAGCTAATGCCACTTTAAGATGAGCATGTGTTTGGATGTGACTCTACCTGTTTTTAAGCTGGAATATGCTTTTACGAAGGGGCAACACCACCCCATCCCTCCACCTCTTTCTCATCTTGAGCAGTTTCTTTGGCTTCTCTATACCATCTGAGGAAAACTATTCAGGTTTCCTTTGAAGGATCTAATCCCATTCCAACCCACCCCCACCAGCCACCCATAAGCAACTGGTATCTATGAGATGTGAGAAATAAAATACCTTTCTCTAATGTACTGACTGCCCTTGTTTTAGAAGTGTAGCCTCGTTCATTTTCAGACTGTTTGGCTGAAGGCCTTTGTTGTAATGTGAATACTTCAGGATTATAGAGTTATCTCTTCTTCCTTTTGGAAACCTGGGATTTATTTTTTTGTTGACTTCAGTAAAAGTGTCCTTGGAGCCCTGATGCATTTTAAAACCGGTGCAGGGAAGTGTCATCCAGCGAGTATATTTGCACTGGATCTGTTCTGCCAGACATATTACTGATAGAGTTTTAAATAAACATAGAGATGTTTGGAAATATTTTGTGTATGTAAATATGTGAAATATGCAAAACAAAGCTGACAGCTGTGGGGTGTACCCATTGCTCACGTGAGGAGGCTTTGTGTAATGTTTTTTTTCCATCATCCTCTCTTATTTTTAAGCATCTGTGTCTGTTCCAAGATAATCACTTGTTTTTTTAAGAGGGAGAAGGCTGGATGGGCCTGTGTGATGCCCTGAAGTCTGCCTCAGCTTCTGTGAAGAACCTCCTACTGGGTGGTGAAACCTGCTTTCCACAGAGCACAGAAGAACATGGCATGAGGGCAACACACAACTATCACTTTTCCTTAGAGGTG